>NC_056726.1:1193120571-1193420571 GCF_019279795.1 Protopterus annectens
CAGTTCCCCAGTCCTTCCCTTGTTGACCTAAGTCCAAGGGAACTTCACTCTTTGGACCACATCTCCCCTTATGGAGGATTATCAACAAATACCCCTCCCCCCCATGCTACTGAAGAAATCCCCTGTGAAATTAATTTTGTATCCCAAAGAATAGCAGTCCAAGACACAACACTAGAAGAACCCCATTAGCCACTCTCACTGTCTGCTGATAATCCTCCCTTATCACTACCTTCAGTTTCCTTCCATGTACACATTTCTTGGTGCACCTGATTGTGGTCCCTCTGGCACATACTTTCTACTTTACCAGTCTAACATTTGTGGTATATCAGTACTATTCCTTGAAACATAACTGCTAAAAGTACAGCTGTAGAGTTGAAAAAATGAGTCTAATTTACAGAGTACACACAACAGCTAAGAACATCTGCTTGATGGCAAACTAGATTATTGCAACTGTGAAAAGCACAAAATCTTAAATATGTTTTGCAAGTGACAAAACCTGCCATGCCTCTGCACCTATGTGGGGGCTTCAAATCCACACTCCCATACCTTTTTTTTTAATATCTGTCCAAACTTGCTTTTATGGTGGAGGAAAACAGCCAGTTAAAACACACATGAAATGTCTTAACACTTCTTTGATATGCTGCAACCTAGGAGAGTACTTGACAGCAAAATATAATGGTACAATTAGAAGTAAGAAGATAAACAAAGGAAAATTATATGCCTAGCAAACATTTCTGAGCAAACTAAAATTTCAGGTTTTGAGTACCTGAAGGGAACCCTTTTTAATAAGAATGTATGAGCATGTATAACACACAAAAAACATACATGCACATTCTGGGGATATTCTAAAATGAGTGGAGTTATGCAAAGTGTTATTTAATGTTACGAGGTATTTTTGCATGCTCCCTTTATAGTAATGTATGGTAACCTTAACCATTCCCCTGACCACTAACCCGTAGTAACCCTAACCATTCCTCAGACCCCTAACCCCAACCCTACACCTTATCTTAGAAAAAATCTCTTCTGTACCACTACCACTACACAATACACTCAGAAACACATCACACATGGCACCACACATGTACAGCACTCACACATGGCACCATACATATACACCACACATGTACAGCACTCACACGTGGCACCATACATATACACCACACATGTACAGCACTCACACATGGCACCATACATACACACCACACATGTACAGCACTCACACATGGCACCATACATATACACCACACATGTACAGCACTCACACATGGCACCATACATATACACCACACATGTACAGCACTCACACATGGCACCATACATATACACCACACATGTACAGCACTCACACATGGCACCATACATATATGCCACACATGTACAGCACTAACTCTGTCCTTTCCCATCCTTAGCATAACCTTAATCTGTAAGGACTTGTACATAAACTTCAAATAAGTAATAAAACTTCTGATTTATCCAAAAACTGTAACATTAAATCCCCAAACCCACATGTACCTTACCCACACATATTAACTAACATCCGTTACGTCTACATACAACAAAATACAAAAAAATCATTTGCAGATTCAATAAAATGCACATTTAAGCAAACATGACCACACTTATAAGATTCAACAAACCATACATTCAGTGAAGTGACATACATCCATTCCATGAAACCACCGCTAGTTCAATGCACCTGCAGCTGACAATGCAGTGATCCTTCTTCCTGCTAATATGTTGCTCAGCTGTCCTAGGTGTAAGCAAAAAACACTCTGTTGCATGCTAAGAAAATCCACACAGGTAAGAGAGTTCCAAATGGTGCAAGCAAACCTGCTACTGCAGTTAAACCTTCCCCCCCACACACACATGATATCAGTGAAGTGAAATCCCACAAAATGGTACCCTAAACAACATCTCCTTTATGACAATTGCATGATAATTCCATTGTATCATGGTTACATATGTGGAGCAAAACAATTTTATGGATTTTAACGCTGTCATTCTACCAGTACCTCCCCACAGTGGAGCACATTTACAACTAGTATGGAGTGCTGTGCTAAGTGCCATTACACAGTATACAAGAAATTGGGATGGCTTTTGCACAGACTGCTGACTATCCCAATCTATGACCATGATTGTATATGGTGGTATAAGAGACACAGTGCACATGCCTGATGAAACTAATTGTACCTATAACAAAAGGAATAAAACTATCAAATCCAAAATTAATCCTCACTAAGTTTTTAAAGCATGTCAAAATAGTAACTGAATGTTTTTAAAAAAAGATGAAAATTTACATCAGAACTAGTATTGAAAACCACAAGCAATGTGTTTCCTTTATGCAATCCTCTGGATGTCATCTAAAGCATCATTCAGTACACAACTTAAGCTTTTACCATATCCAATTGGAACTGATTGGATGTAATACTTCAAATTTTAATAAAAGAACAGAAATAATGGATAAAGGTAATATGGGGACATTTGGTTTGTGCACAAATTCACGATCTTGTACTTTGGGATTAGGACATGCACTTTATGACTTCTAGACTGAACACTCATCAGGAAACTGATTTTCTAAACCTGCAGCACCCAAACACATATAAACATATCTACACATGCAGATAAACAATATACTTGGAAAACTCACAACATGTATGATGGTTAAGGACATCTTAGGTACACTCATCATCAGTAGACTATACAGATAAGCCATAATCCCTTATGATACCTAGAGATACAATGTTGTTCATCTTCCATTTATAATCGTAATACAGGGAGAATTATCTCTGGTTACCTAGGGTAGTGCTACAACTTAGTTTATATGCTCTGTAGTTTTGCCTCAAGTCTTTTGAAATGTATGTCTTTAAGTAGATTATTAGTTTCATAGATTAGTACTAGGCTAACTACCCTTGCGAACCAATTTAAGCCTAGCCAATCATCCCTTCTGAGACTCAAACCCTGCACCTTGTGTTTGTAAGGCAAACACTTGAACCATTAGGCCACTTCTCAACCATTAGTTAAAAACTGTCCGCATAATGCATTTTGACTAGCCAGATTTCTTTATTTTTTGTAACAGTTTCTGAATTTTCTATATAATCCGTTTTTTGGAACCATTGTGCACTGCATATATAAGTGTACGCATTCCAACATTTTCCACCAATTTTGCTTTGAACCATAGCTATGCCTATTGTTATGCACTCACATTCATACAAGTATACTTCTGCATAGTACATCTACATAGATATAAAAATATCTGTATATGCAGTTTACCAAAATATTTCAGTTATCTGTATGCAGCTACTTCTACAAATCCTACCCTCACCTCCATTACCATTCCCAAGTAGGTCTGAAATTCAGACCCAGTGGTATGTGATCTAGGTGCTCAGGTTGATAGCAATCTGAACTTTGACCACCACATATCCACAGTAGTAAGGAAACCTTTCTGTGCGGCACTCCTCTAGATTTAAGGATGTTATAACAATATTACACTCAATCCTCATCGAACCAATAATTGAGTACAATGCTCCCTTTTACATGTACCTCAGAAGACACCTGGAGCAATTCGAGACACCACAGAGGTTTCTCAACAAGAAGTAAAAGGGAACACAAAACAAATCTTACACGGAGAGACTGAAAGCCCTGTCACTGTATTCTGTCTCCTAAAGGTTGTAAGGGATAACCTCTGCCTGACTTACTTCATTTACTACGTACCAATCTTCCATAATTTCCACAAAGACAGAGGTCTCTGACCCGGCCCTGATGGAAATGCTACACATTCGTAAATCAAACTGCACAAGGGTCACTCACTCCAGAGATCTTAACCTAACCTCTGACATGACCAGATCATGTTGGAGAGATAGATACATCTCCCCAAGACTGCCACTTTTCTGGAATAAGCTTCTAATTCATGTAAAACAGAGCCCCTCCCTGACCATCTTCAAATGCAGTCTTGATCAATGGATGGGAGACCACAAATTCATTCATGGCATGGCACCCATGTTGCTCCTGGACACAGGAAGTTGGTATTGACTACTATAGATCCTTACCTCTGCAAACTTCAATCACCTAAGCACAAATTGGGGCAACTCAGGATAAATATGGCTAGGCTTGTAAGGGCTCTAAAGGCTTATAATGCAGTTTGGCACCCTGCCAACAAACCTGTCTAGTGCCTCACTGCTACCGCTATTCGTTTGCATTGCAGTTGCTTAATGATAGTATGTAAACTGTTATATACTGACTTTTTTAAAGGTAGGAATTAGTTATTAGGTAGTAACCTAATAACTCATTGCTGCAGTTTAAAGACAAGAATAGTTTATAAGCTATTGTGATCTCAATCACAATTACTGCCAACCTGTTTGATGCCCCTATGAGTCTATTGCCTATGTCCTTACATACTTAGGGCTCTAACCTGCTCCACTTAAAATTCATTCTTGATCCAGTTTACATCTACCCTCTTCCACGTGAACAGATGCCTCTTTTTCCATTGTTTATTAAATAAAACTAAATAAAAATATTTTCCTAGCTATTAATAAAACTGTTGCACAACTGTGGCTTGCATTAAGTGCTACAGTATGTCTTTTTAATTATTTGATCCTATTCTATATGCTTCCTGTCATCATTCATGTTATTTCAACAAGCAAATGCAGACATTGAAGTAATTATTCACTAACTGTATCTTAACAGAGCAAAAACATTCAATTTTTTCTGAGTTGCTAAATGCTGTGAAAAACTTTATATTTTAAAAATACTTCTGAAATGGAACCTTCTACATACTTTTCATTTCCAGTGATAATGAAATATAGCACAAAGCTCCCCTAATTAGCACCTCTCAGTTATTCCAAAAGTCTATTAAACTATTTGATAAGATTAATGGAATGCCTCATTACCTAAGGGACTACAGGAAGGCTGATTCCTCTAAAGAAGTTAATTTATTTTATAGTTTTTGGAACAAAACATAAGTAGGAACAATTCATGTATAATTATAAGGTCTCTTGGTGTGACAGATGCATATTTTATTTTCTTTCAGATCACACTTTGATTCTGAAACTTGGCAAGGATTCCTTATGTGCATCCAAGTCCATTATCTACCAATGAAAAAGAAGGTTAGCAACTTTATGGTAGGAAGATATGTTTTCCTCTACTTTCACAGACCCATTACCTACAGTATGATAAGCATGCCTCTATAGAAGAATGTAATGCATACAACTATGTCATTTTCTGAATCAGAATTAAAAAATAAGATAATGTTTGGAATGCACAGAGGTTTAGTTTTATGCATAAATGTAAATTACCACAGGTAGCAGCAATATACAGGATTCTGGAGATTCAGTCACAGATCACATGGACATACAAGGAGAAAATAGGATAATACTATGTGTAAGCAAATAACCTCATAATAATAAAACATCGAGGAATGCCATGCACATGTGGAACCTGGATTATGGAAATGATGATGTGAAACCTGTACAGGTAATTCGATAAGTCAGAAACATTTAGGACAGCTGCACTGAGCTGTGTCACAAATTTATTTTGAACACCAGGGAATTTTGGTGTACAGGTGAATGAACTGAACATGCATTTCACAGCATAACCCATATCACTGAGGTCCTTGAAGTCATAGATTGCAAACACATTTAAGACCCACCTAGACCACTGGGACATACGTGCATTAGAAGAAATAGCTTCCATTTTCTGAGGATCCATGTAATGTATAATGCCCAAGCATTCTTTACTATATCTATATCTGTATATATGCAAGAACAGTATTTATTTTGCTTTTAATAAGTAAGAAATTACATGCGCTGAGCTTTTTTTAGGCTGCATTCCAAAGACCAAATTACCACTGTAATAGCTACAAACAAATGCAATCTGAGGGTCATGCTGCTCAATGCTAGCAGTCTAAATCTCAAAATACAATTGCTTGAAGCACTCCTTAAATGGAGAACATTGACATTTGTGCTGTAACAGAGACCTGTTTCAAAGCAGCAGAAAGTACCCCAGCACTACTAGGCTATAACTCATTCCACACCTTTCAGCCCCAGAACTTGGACTGAAGCTCCAAAGGCAGTCGTGTTTCCATATTCATAAAGGATGTGCACACCTCCGGACTGGTAGCCCAACATAATACATCAGCAATACTTCAAGGCACCTAACACTGGGTAAGACAGTGATTCAGATCATAGCCTGTTATAGGTCCCCAACCATGTCCCAAGACTCACACTCTACATTCCTAAGCACCCTGAAGAATATTGAGGTTGAAACTAGCACTCTTATACTGGGCGACTTCAACTACACCTCCATTAACTCAAAACACTGCTCATGTACCAATACACGTGCCCAACGTTTCCTGGAATTCATTAATTCCAATGCCCAGGACCAGCTCGTTCTTACCCCCACTAGAGGGATTGCAACATCTGTGACATGGTCATTACTAACATGGGTGACCATTTTTCTACACCAATGGTCAACTCCTCCCTGGTTAGATCCGACCACAAACTAATCACCTTGGAAATCCACATCCCTCCCAGCCCACCACCCCCGCAAAGGTAATCTGCATGAAAAACTTCTCCAAAGCTATCTTTGAGCTCCTAAAAACAGAGGTGGCTAACTTCACCACACCCATGCAAATGGAGAATAGTTGCTTGACCACCAAATCATACACCAATGCACTGTACAAACACATACACAAATGCATGGATCTCGCCATACCAAATAGAACCAAGATACTCTACTCCAAAAAAGGAAGCCAATCTGGTGGTCCATTGCAATAAACAAACTCTACAACAGAAGGAAGAAACTGATGCAGGATAAGGTGAAGTCCCAAGACTGGAAATACTCCCTTATCAGCCTCAACAAAAAGTTGACATCCCTCATCAAATTCTCTAAAGATAGCTATTAAAACAGAATTGCAGCAGATAGTAAAGACAACCACAAGGCCTTCTATAGTTATGTAAAGAATCTCCATGGCAATACCCAGATTTGCTCTGAGCTACTGCACATTGGTGCCTCCTATACTGAGCCAACAGATATTGTCAATATACTGGCCAACAGATTCAGTGCCAACTTTACCCCTCTCTCCACCCAAAGGACCTAACACAATACCAGTAGATTGCCAAGCACCCAGTATTACTGCTGCGCAGGTTAAAACAGCACTGTCCAAGGCCAAGAATACAGCTTCTATGGAACCTGACAATATCCCTGGATGTGTTCTACATGAACTACAGAATGAACTATCATCTCACCTGTGTGCCCTGTTCAATCACAGCCTCAGCTCAGGCTTTGTCCCTACCGAATAACACAGTGCTACAGTCATCCCTCTCCACAATGTGACTACAGACCCTGGGAACTATCACCCCATTAGCCTGACAAGTGTGATATGCAAAGCTATGGAAAGCATCATCATGGACATAATAAACAAGGATATAGGGAATCTCCAGACTCTGTATCCTGCACAGTTTGGTTTTGTAAAGGGTAGATCATGCCTGCTTAACTTGATCGACTTCTTTGAGTCAGTCATCAGAGCTGTGGATGAAGGCAAGGTGGTTCATGCAGCCTACCTTGATCTGGCCAAGGCTTTTGATACCATTCCCCACTTGGGAATCATAGAAAAGCTCACTAAGCTAGGCATCAACCCCTATATCACTAGGTGGGTTGCAGACTGGCTCACAGATAGAACCCACTGTGAAAGTAGCTGACTCCAAGTCAGACTGTCGACCAGTCATGAGTGGAGTCCCACAGGGTTCAGTTCTGGGTCATCTCCTGTTTGGTATCTACTTCTCAGAAGTCCAGGCCAACATGAAGGGACTCTGGCTGACAATGTTTGCAGACAATTGCAAGTTGGGAGCTGTTATTAACTCCCCAAGTGATGTCAACATCCTGCAAAAAGGCCTCACTGAGACCAACGAATGGTGTCAGAACCATGGCCTTAAGCTCAATGCCAAAAAATGTGTAGTCATCCCATTTGGGAAAAACTCGGTTCCCATGAATTACCACATCACCACATCAATGGTAGTCCACTGAACACAGAAGGCATTATAAGAGATCTGGGAGCACTGGTTGACAGCAACCTCTATTTTGACCACCACATTATCACTGCTTTCAGAAAATCCTATGTGGCACATCTCATTACTAAGAGTTTTGCATCCAGGAAGAAAGAGGTCATTGTCTCCATCTAATCTTCCCTCATTAGGCTAATCATTGAGTACAATGCCCCATTTGGCATGTACCTCACTAGAGACCTGCAGCAACTGGAGAGGCTGAATAATTACCTCACAAAGATGATCCTAGGCCTTAAACAGTTGTCCTGTATTCAGACTCAAAAAGTTTAACTATTCTCTGTCTCATTTTGCCTACTTAGAGGTGATCTCTGCTTGACTTACAAAGCTATGAATGACCCAGCCCTGTTAGAAATGCTACATCTAAAGAAATCCCAGTCCCTCCGCACCACATGCTCCAGAGACCTCAATTTCATTACCACAATCAACAGAACATGCTGGAGAGACAGGTTCATAACTCAGAGACAACCCATGCTATGGAATAGACTTCCCATACATGTCAAGCAGATCACCTCACTGGCCCTCTTCAAGAGAAATCTTGATGAGTGGATTGGAAATAGAAAATTCACCCAGGGGATCACTCCAGTGGCTCTACTCGACAGAGGCACTGGGAACTAATGTCAGGTGGCATGATGCCAGGGTAATCCTATGGGCTAGACTTGTGAAGGCTCCAGGGCCATTAGCCTAGTACACACCTATTAACCTATGAACCCACGATGCATGCGTAGTGTCTTGCCAACTTCTGTGCTTTCATTCATATGCGGATATGTGGTCAATATTCTTGCAGTCAACTTTGGCTGTTTTCAATTATTAGTGGTGCATAGGATCATAGGATCATAGGAAGTTGCTAGGCTATTGGCCCTGAGAGCCTTATAAGCCACACCAAGAGTTTAGCCATGTTTAGACAAGTTAGCACCTGATGCCCCTGTCCAGCAGAGACACGGGTGGAATCCCAGGGATGTATTTTCTATTTCCAATCTAGTTATCCAGGTTGCAATTAAAAAGGTGTAAAGAGGTACTGTGCTTGACGTGGAGAGGGAGTCTATTCCACAGATGGGAGAGTCTCTGGGATACAAATCTGTCCCGCCAACAAGTCCTATTTTTATTTATTTATTTATTTATTTAATAAGGCCTGGGGAGAAAGGCTCCATATGCATGTTTTTGTAACGTGGGAGGAAATCAGAGCACCCGGAGCAAACCCACACGAATGCAGGGAGGACATGCAGATTCCGCTCAGAAGGCATCCCAGCCAAGAATTGAACCAGAGAACCTCTTGCTGTGAGGTGACAATGCTACTACTGCACCACTGCACCGTCATATGATGCAATGGACCAGATTGAGGCTGCACGTGTGGGTTACTTGAGTGGAGCTTGACTTGCGGATATGCAGCAGTCCCATCAAGGTGGGGTCCGGGATTGCCTTGTATGTCAGACAGAGGTCACCTCTTTGGAGTCTATATGAATCTGAGTAGAGGGATAGGGCTTTTAGCCTATCTGTGCATGGCAGATTTTTGAGGTCCTGGATTCTCCTGGTGGGGAACCTCTGTGGTCTCACCAGCTGCTGTATGTGCTTTGCGAGGTACATGCCGAACAGGGCATTGTACTCAATAATGGGCCTTATAAGGGAAGAATACAGGGATGTTATGACCTTCTTTTCCCTGGATGACATACCCTTAATTATGATGTGGGCCATGTAGAAAGCTTTCCATATAACAGAAGCAACATCTAGACATATCTCTAACTACCACCCCATTGCTATCCTCCCACCCATAACTAAGATCTAAGATCCTAGAGAAATGTATCAGCAGCAACTCCTAAATCACATCACCACTAATAATTTCTACCTGACACCCAGCATGGCTTTAGACCCAAGCATAGTACTAACAAAGCCTTAATAACCTTCACCAACTCTGTTCATCACCTTATGAACAATGGACTAGTCTCTGTAATTTTCCTGGACATGTCAAAAGCTTTTGACATCATTTCCCACCGACTACTACTTACCAAACTTGCTACGTACAATCTCAGTGCATCATCTTTAACTTGGTTTCACAGTTACCTATCAAACCAGCAACAGACTACTAAATGGGAGAAGAATCTCTCCCCACTACTGCCTCTATACACTGGAGTACCCCAAGGATCCATACTTGGCCCCCTTCTCTTTATCATATTTACTAATAACCTAATTTCAGCAATCCAACAAGCCACAATCATACAGTACGCTGACAACACATCTCTTATATGTTCTGCCCCTTCTCCACTAGAACTACAAGATAAGATGCAAAAATCATTTCAGGAGATTGAATCTGACCTATTAAAACACCAACTCAATCTTAACCCAAATAAGACTAAGTCAATGATTTTCAAAAAGGAATCTACCAAGTACAGCTCTCTACCCCTCTCTATTTGATCAACCAATGGTTCCAAAATTAAGCCTACAAACCAAGCCAAGTTCCTAGTTATTACAATAGATGACTGGCTAAAATTTGATATTCATATTTCCCAAACAATCAAAAAAGTCCATGCTAAACTCAGTGCTATCTATAGGGCCAAACTTTACCTAAAACCCCAAGCCAGGTTAGCCACAGATAGATTTCAGCTTCTATCTGCTCTTCTACACTGCTCACACATCTTCACCAACGTACGAAAGGCTGACCTTCACAACCTAGTGTCCTGCTATAACAAAATAGCAAAGTTTGCCACCAATCATCCCCATAAAGCCCATAATCCTACTGCTCCTCATCAACTAATCTGGCTTGAACTCCCCAACCTAACATTAAAACAACTTACCCTCTCCCACAAAGTCATTCACAGCCCCAATCACTGTCCCGCAGTTTCAACCCTGGTCCAACTACATGTCAACAGTGGGTTCCTTAGGTCTTACCACAGACCTCTGCTTAAAATAACACAGACTCATAACTACCACGGGGACTCTCTCTATGCAAACAAAATAGCTAAGTACTGGAATTCTCATCCTCTAAACATACAAAGCATTCCCTGCTGTTCTTCTTTTAAAATAAAAAATAAAAGAATATCTTAAAAGCAAGTGTCTCTGCCCCTGCTGTTCTCCTGGATAATTGCTGTCTCCTGGTATTTCTCACCAAGACTCTTTCTCCTTTATACAGCTGAAGCTATTTTTCTTCATTTTTATAATGATTGTTTACTCTCTGATAAATTTAAAATCTTTCAGTATTGCAATTATGTCTCTCCAAACTTTCCACACACTATATATTTCACATGCTATCTAGTAGCATGCACTCTGTCAGCTTCACATTTTTACTCATTCATCAAAGATTCTATAATTTACATTCCACATTGTTCTTATGTGCAATATTTTAGCTAGTTTTATTTGAAATATGTTTACATAGGATATTACTCAAATCTTAATATTGCAAATTCTGTATTGTCTGCTTGTATTGTATTTGGAGCTTTTGTCCCCGGCTCTTTGCTAAAAACAGGCTACCAGTCCAGTCGGACACTGCCAGTAAACAAATGTAAATAAAATAAAATAAAATAACTAAATAACTAAATAAAACATGGTGGTCAAAAGTCAGGTTGCTGCCAATCTGGGTGCTCAAATTCCTCATGACTCATTGTGTGCTCAGGACATTGTTATTAATGTGATCATTTGCGGGTATGTCACGCTCCCCAAAGGGGGTGATGATGCATTTTTTTGGTATTCAGCTTGAGCCCATGTTTCTGGTACCAGTCATTTGTTTGACTGAGACCCTCTTGGAGGATGTCCACATCACTAGAGGAATTGATGACAGCACCCAGCTTGCAGTCATCTGCAAACTTGGTCAGCCATAGCCCACTGGTTTTGGTCTGCACCTCAGAAAAGTATATCCAAATATATATACAGAGTATATATATATATATATATATATATATATATATATATATATATATATATATAAATATATGTATATGCATATGTGTGTGTGTGTGTATGTATCTAAATCTATGTTTATAGCTATTTAGATATATGGCTATGTCTATGTATAGCTATATATATATATATATATATATATATATATATATATATATATATATATATGTGTGTATAGAGAGAGAGAGAGAGAGAGAGAAAAATGTATATTCTCATAATCACTAACAGTCTAACAAACTCCTTTCTCCATTTTTTTCTACATGGGGTCTGGTTGTCGTATTAACTGTCATCATCTCTCTCGATTCAAAGCCATACTCCTACCTTCTTCAACACTCATGACTGACTGTCACAAATCTTCTCTCACACAGTCCATCTACCTCTTTGCTGGACACTCTTTTTTCCTCTTACCTTCTTCCTGTCTGTCCCAAATCTTCTTCACAAGATTGTCTTCTGTTTTTTTCATGTGTCCCCAACCACAGTAATCTGTTCTCTTTGATCTTTTCTGCAATTGGAGTTACTTTGACTTCTGCTCTTATGTCTTAATTTCTTCATCTGTCCCAAAGTGTGCATCCTACCACCCTTCTCAGACATTTCATTTGCATCACCTCTAGCTTTCTCATCTGCTCTGCCTTTACTGCCCAGGTTTCTTTACCATATGGTTGTACTGGTCACACCACTGTTTTGTACACCTTACTTTTCAACTTCTTTGGCATTCTTCTGTCATATACTATACCCAGTGGGGGCTCATGGCATCGGACTGCAGGACTGCAGCCTCCCTAGAACATTTATTTTGTATATAAAATATTTATAAATTAAACTGGCTAACTAGTGTTGTAAATGAGTCCGATTGACTCGCAAAGTCCAGGAACTTGAACTGTGCATGCTCATTGCTCGTTTTTTTTTTTTTTTTTTTTTTTTTTAGTTTCTGTAAATCTGGATTGTCTCAGACTGCTGTAAAGGCAGTCCAGATTATAGAAAGTACTGCATCAGTGTGATGCCCAGAAGTCTGTATGGTTAACCACACAGTGAAGTGGAAGGGGGTCGGACTGCCACGTTGGCAGTCACGTACGTGACGTGAATGGCAGGATGGCTACTGATTGGTTCTCGCTCTCTTTCTGAAAACGAGAGCGAGAAATAATCAGTAGTAGCAGGCAGTGCAGGTACTTTTAGTTACTTGCGAATGGCTTGTGCTACGATTGCAAACAGCTTTTTTTGGGCTTGCTAATACTTACGGAAAGGAAAGATTTCTGAATCCTCCTGACCTAGCTAATTAATTTGTTGTTCATGATGGAAACGGACAGACTCAGTCACTCATCATTTGATTTTTTAAACTTGAGGATGAGGTAAGTCAAAGCTGTGATGTCTAAAACAGATTTTTCAGTCAGTATGGATGGAAATGGGTTACACATATATAAGTGCTTAGTGCTGTATTTCTTACCTCACATTGTTAATTAATGGGATATATATACTTAACATTTGACAAGTTGCTCAGATAATTTACAAAGCAAAAAAAAAAAAACATCCTAGACTTTAGCAGATGCGTTAAGCCAAAATGATTGTGAGAAGCAGTACTCCATTTGCTGTTTTCTTAGCTGGATACTTATAAAATGCCCATATTAAATATTATTGTGGGTGCCTGTTAGTTATTCTAGCACTCTTTCAGTGAGCGCTGATGCCACAAATAAAATTGCGAAAGTCACATTTAGCACCACTAAAGTTTTCCCTATACTCCACTGTTGTGCAAAGGTAAAGTTGATATACATACACAGCATGTACATATATCATATGGTGTCTGTGGGTTTCCTTCCACATTGAGGGAGCTGAGGGCATGCCTTTGCAAAAAAATAAAAATATAATAATAATTTAAAGTTTGCTGAAAGTTATTTTTATGGATTTGACACATGCTGATCTATATAATTCCACTGTTGTTTGCCCCTTTAGGTCATGGCTGAATATTGTACAGCCAATTGGTACCCTTATCTGATTATCAAAATTAAATCTAAATTAAATAATTCATGTTCATTTTGCAATGCAGAAATAAAGGATATAAGAATGAACTGCCTTTGTACACTCCTACTTCTTCTATATTTACTATATAAATGCTAACTTGTATTCCTAAAACCCAGAACTATCCAAATGCTCTGATCACATTCCTGTGTTTTCATTTCTGAACAATAATTTTAAACTTGCAAGTGCTTTTATCAGTGATTATGGACAGATAGGCTCCGACTCATCTTAACAGCACAATACATAAAGCAATAAATATCAAGTAGACATGAAGCCAGAAGAGATCCCCTTCTGCAAAACACCACATTAATAGTAAATGCAGAGATATGCAAATGTATACATATAGTCTATAGAGTGTGAGACCCAAGCATACGCAATGGCAGAATTGATCAATATGTACATTAGCAGTACCAGATACTGGCATTTCAGTAGGAGACCTGAGAAATCATTGCTAAATGCTGGTTATCATACTTCTCAACTATCCAGATTTTTGCAGAATGTCTAGATTTTTGCTGCATGTTTTTGGTCAGTTCCTTGTACAATTTGTCGCTCTCTGGCTAAACAACTGAGGATTGAAGTCACTGAATAAAAATAGACATTTGAGTTTTGGACCTCATATCTCCCAGAATATGCATGTTAATGCAAAACCTGATACTCTAGAAACTGTTTTAAGTTTATAAGCACAGTATTTAAAATCTGTCACTATTTTGGGACCTTTGTCCCCCATTATTTCTACCTTCTCCCAGATTTCTTAAGCTAAGAGGTTAAGAGCTATGCTGCTGATGCACCCCTTCCCATGAAAATGCAAGACTGTAATAGCATTTGTTTTGTAGTAGTATTGTCTTAATTATGAAGATCAACTAAAATTAATTTTATGAGTCTTTAGCTACATAATTCTACAGGTTTCCACCTTCTGGTCATACCATACTACCCACAATTGTGTAGGTTTTGCATTTTTGACCTTTTAGCTAACCTGTCATACAAAGGTGACATCACAGAATTAATGAGTGAACAGCAGAAGCACTGTAAAGGACAAATGCATGCAATTATTGTGTAATATTTTTTTTCTACTTGGGTTTGCATGCAGTTGAAACGGAGAGTATAGGGCTGCTTTTCCAGGGGTGCAGACACGAAATTATGGTACATATAGCAGGCAGGAATGAAAACTATGGAGTAAACCTTAACATCTCAAATATTCTTAATTTCTGCACTCCAAAATGAACTCTTTCTAGCAACTTTCCAAGGTTATACAAACAATGTTTAAAATGTGTCCCTGGTTTTTGGGCTTGTGTCCCCCCCCCAATACATTTTGGCTTTTTTCAGATTTCTTGTGATCATGTGCTGCAGAGTTGAAAGATACAGTTGAGTGTTGAGTGGATTTTACAATGAGCTAAGAGCTTCAGGGGAAGAGAAGTTTAGTGCTGCTTATGCTGAGTCTGCTTGCATTATTAATAGCACAACAGGTAGTGTTCAGTGCAGAAGGCTGTGGGTTCTACTCCCACAGTATGTAGATACATTGCTGATACTGTACTGTGTTGTACTTTTAAAGGGGGTGGATGCTGCAGTCCTGAGAATGTCCTCTTTGGCGGAGATACCTAGTAACTATCAACCTGTTACCAGTTTGCCATCCATTCCTATTGCAATATTAATAGCTTATAATTTTTTAATGTAACATGCGCAATTTATTCCTCAAGGGCAACAGGCATTTTATTTGTAGATGAAACAAGGAAACATAAAGTTGTTTGCTAGCAGCAACTTCTTCATTAGTTACAGATCTCTTTAATGTGGAATTATTTAAATGACTTTTACTTCTGCAGAGATTGTGCATATTTACTGATACTGGTGGATTGTAGAAGTCTGAGTAAACTTTTATGATAAAGGTTCTGAATTGGGCAGTTTTGTCATTATTGGTGCATGGATTTTGTTTCATTGTTTACTGGAAACATGTTCAAAACAATAAATTTAAAACACAGTCTAACAACTGTACTGTATTATACAAGGAATATAATTTAATACAATCAGGAAGGTGTATCAAAGAACACATGTATGTTTTGTGTGCAAGGGGCCTATAATTTGAAAGCAGCCCAAAGTTAATCTTTATCTGTCACTGGCCAGATGTATTTTCTTTGAATGTGGGTTTCAATGCTGTTTTAATGAACATGAGTTTCAAGGGCAGAGAAGTTTTAATGCTAAGTCTATTTTCATTGTGAGACTGCATTGCTTCATTTAGCAGATGTCTATTAGTGTTTGTGCTGTAAAATATAAAATAAAACTTTTAAATGAAATACAAATCATTGTAGAAGTAAGGCAGTATGCATGCTACAGTGTTTATGGTAAATGGGGTGAAATAGCCAAGTAATGGGACATTTGAATGGCTGCAGGGGGGAGGCTGCATTCAACCATGATTTTGTGAGGGGGGGTGGAAAACTCAAAGACAGCCCCGGCTGAACTATACCTCTCCACTGTCCAGATTTTTGCAGAATGAATAGATTTTTGCTTCTTATTTTTAGTTTGTTCCTCATAACATTTGTGGTTTTCTAGCAAATCATTTATGAATGAAGTCACTAAATAATGGCAGACTTCATACCCTTCAGAAAAATGCATGCTAAAGCAAGACCTGTTATTCTGTCAACTGTCTAAGTTTATACAAGAACAATTTTTAGTACTGTCTGTATGTTCCCCTAATATACTTGGCCTTGTCCAGATTTCCTGCGTTAAGAGGTTGAGAGGTACACGCAAATAAATCACTTTATAGAATTAGGTATATCCAAACCTCTCAACTGTACCAGACTTTGGTTCAAAATGTTGCTCTCCCTCTAATAATCCCTTCGCAAAATGGCAATTTTGGATGAAAATATGGAGGGTTTACAATTAATAAATAATTGTAATGATCAGAGTTATAGATTACTTTTATTTCATAAATGCATATAGATTCTCTTATTTTGTCAGCTGCTCAACTTAACACTACTAATATTAAAAAGTGTCCCTTCTTTGACAGGTTCCCAGCAATATTGTGTGGCTATTTTATATTTTTGCATCACATTTTTGGTCCATTTTTCATAAAATTGTGGTTTTCTGGCAAATTAGTGGCAAATATTAATGAGTGAAGTTAGAAAATAATGACAGACATTTGAGTTTCAGATTTCATACCCTTCAGAAAATGCATACTAATGCAAGACCTACTATTCTATTATCTTTCTAAGTTTATAAGAGCAATATTTCAAAATTGTCCTTATTTTTGGGCCTTTGTCCCACTTCTATTCATGACTTTGTCCAGATTTCTTGCTCTGAGGTTGGGAGGTATGACAAATGTGTTAGGGCCATTACCATCAGCTAGAGACATTTCAAATTGTGACAAACTTGTTGCACTCCACTCCCCCATGTAGTGACTCTGGATGTGTCTAAGCAAGACAAGGAGCAATTATGCAGTGTAAGTGTGCAGAGTATCCCCCCATCCAAGGCAGACACAAGTACTACAGTGACTTTTCATCTGTCCTTGATTTTGCAGAATGTTCTGGTTTTCTGTCATATTTTATACTGTTGATTTATATTTCTTATTATTCAGAAAATGCATGTTGTTGCAGTCCCTGTTGCTCTGTGTTTAAGTAGCAATACTTTAATGACCATCAGGTAAGCTTGTCTGAGGTTGTAAGATGCAAGTAAGCTTTAATAAGCATACTGTTAAACAATTACCAACACTGAAAGCCTTTTTGTTGTTGCCATGCAGAGAATATTTACATAACTAGATAACATATAAGCCTTAAGTATTGAAATGCATATACCTATATTTGTAATAAAGGACAGGATTACAGTATTTTCAAAAGCTCATTACATTTGTTGAAGACTTGCAGTCATCTTTGCAAGCTTTAACCATAAACTAAACAGAATGCCAATCTATCATGTGTGGTCCATAACCTGTGCAGTAATCCTTTAAGCAATTATCTCAAGATTGTTTCTTGTTTATTGTTCATTTTTTACTTTGATCACATTTTCCCCATGAAACAAGTAGATAGTTGTCAGGCAGCAGGTCATTTTTGGATAAAAAACATTTTTACAAGTGGGGATATTACAGATTGCTACTTTCAGCATGTTACTTGGTACTTTTATAAAGCTGAATATAAATTATAATTAGAACTGCAGTGCAAGGAGACGTGGTTTGAGTTGAGTGCTGCTTATTTTTTATACTTGATTTAGACTGACATTCCAGTAATGTATTTAAAAAGTAATTTATTTTTTCATGCCTCACAACCTTTTTGTTTTCATCTAGATATTAAGTAAGCTGTCATGTAGCCAATTAATTGAAATATTTGTTTCCTTCTGCACTTCATTTTGTCTTGATTGGACTCTCATAGTGATGGTTTGGCACCCAGGGCAGCATATTTAATTAAAGTCCCAGCTGTTGTAGTTTTTAGCATAGCATCGCCCCTTTCTAGATGGACACACCCCTTCCTGCTGGCCCCACCCATTCAACTGTCTTCTGCAGCTCCCCCTTTGATATGTATTCAGCAGCCGCCACTGACTATACCTGACACTCTGTGCCAGTTGGCTACAGCCCCTCTGATTCTAGCTTTGACCACTTCATACAGACATCCCTTCTCCTCAGTCACCCCTCCCAGATACTTGGAGCTATTAACCTGTTCCACTATCTTCCCTCCTATCTCAATTCTCAGCGTATTCTGATTTCCCCAATTTTCTGCCATTACCACTGTCTTATCTGTACTTAGTTTCATCCCATGTGCCCTCAGGTTTGCATTCCATTCCTCTATATTTTGCTGAAGTTCGTGCTCAGAGTCTGCTTGTAATGCCACACATATAGCAACTTTGTGGATCTGTCCCCTCTGATCTGATTGCTAATGTAGTCTTTCACCAGTATAAACAGCAGTGGGCCCAGAACCATGGTGCACACCCACTCTCACTGGAAACTCCTCTGTGAGACTGAACACTGTTTGTACATGAGTCATTGGGTCCTTATATATAGCCTGCACTAATTCTACCAATGGTTATGGGATTTCAAACTGCCACAGTACTGCCCAACTGGGACCTTGTCATGTGCTTTTTCCAAGTCCAGGAATGCCCAGTTGTACTCTTTTCTCATCTCTAGCTTCCTATCAACTATCTGTCTCACTGCAAACATCAGGTCAGTTGTGCTGCATCCTGATCTGAATATACATTGCTCATCTCCCATCTTACTTTCTACTACTCTGTGTATCCATTTATCAATCACCCTCTCCAGAACTTTCATGCAATGTGACAGGAGTTTGATACCTCTGTACTGCCCACAGTTATGGATGTCCTCTTTGCTTTTGCACACTGGCAAAAGTATGCTTATTCTCCAGTCATCTGGAATACACCTTTCTCTCCATACTGCTACAAGTACTTTATGATATCTGCTGTGACCTCATCTGAGCCTGCTGCTTTCCCGTGACTTCATTTTCCTAAGTGCTATTCTTACTTTATCTAGGGTGGCCTCCTCTTCGTCTCTCGTTGCAGGCTGTGTTTAGGGCAATAGAGCTTCTGTGGGGTTTTCTTCATTCAGAAGCTGCTGGAAGTACTCCTTCCATCTGCTTTTGATGTCCTGTAGACTGGTGAGTGGTAAGCAGGTTGTTGCTGAAGGGTGCCTTACTATCTTCCCTATCTTTCTGTCTTTGTTTTGCAAAATTATATAGTTTTTTTTTCTTTTTTTTATTTTTGTGAATTTTTCTGAATCACTTTCTAGTAGCTAGTATAGTGCCTCCAATGCTCTGTTCTTTGCTACTGCAACTCCTTTCTTAGTTTATTTGTTGCCAACCAGTATTTCTTCATAGTCTGGTTCATCTTTTCTATCTCCCACTTTTTCCTGCACTCTTTCTTTCTTTTGATGACTTCCTGGACTTCTGCATTCCAATACCAGCTTTCCTTATGTACCTTATTTCCAGACCAGACTCAGCCACATATCTGTTCTGTAGTCCTCACACATGCACACACACACACACACACACACACACACACACACACACACACACACACACACACACACACACACACACACACACACACACACACACACACACACACACACTGTTTTGAGTTGTCATCATTCTTCTTCGCCTCCACCTATTTCCCCCCTTCTTGGGGTGCTAGAGCCTTGAGTAATTCCTTGAACTGTTGCACTTTCTCGCTAGTCATCATCCAGGTCTCCTGCATGGTCTCTGTTGACTTTAGAGCCTTCTCTGACCATTCCTTGCAGCTGATTGTGCCAACCAGTAGTTTATGATGTGGGCCGACTGTTTAACTGTGGATGGCTTTGCAATCACTGATTTTACACCAGTGCCCTTTCCTTACTAGGAGGAAGTCCACCTGAGTTGCATGATCCTGTGAATGTCTCTTTCTGTACCATATGTCGCTACTATCAAGTCATCTATTATTAAGCTATTTGCCAGACAGAAGTCTAGAATGGTGTCTCCTTATTTATTCCTGCTGCACTACCCATGTGGACTCACACAGTCGGCAGTCCTCATATCCAGTTCTGTCTGTCCCGATATGTACATCCAAGTCACCCATTATCAACAACAATTTGTGTTGTCCTGCTTTATCTAGTAGGTCCTGCAACTGCTGTATGAATACAATCTTTTCCTGACTATCATAACCCTGCTGTGGGGCATCAGCTGCAATTATGAATACTGTCCTATCATTACACTGAAGTCAGATTGCAGTGAGTCTGTCCCTAATTCTGATGATATCCTTCACTACCTTCTGAAGCCTCTATCTCACCACAATTCGCACACCAATTCTAGCCTGTCATGAATAGTAAACTCTAGATTCCAAGCCAAGTGTCTTTGCTGCATTGCTCTTCCATGTTGTCTTTTGAATAGATAGGATGTGCAGCCTCCTCCATACAATCATATCATCCACTTCCAAGCTCCATCCTGTCAGTGAACCTACATTGAGTGTAGTAATTCTTAGTTCATGTTTGGCAGGCTGATTCTTTTTACATTCAGCTTTTGCTCAGAAAAGCTATCCCAGGTAACCCTAGGTTGGGCAACTGAACACTGGACTGGCCAGTAGTTTAATGACTCAGGGCTGCAATGCTTTATGCCAGGCACACACTGGCCAATAGGGGCATATACACCCCTCCCAACATGGGTCCCTGGCATAGGTTGTATTCTCAACCCAGTTATCACTGACAAATACACATACCCATTTGGTGACATTAGTCAAAATGACCAAATCACATAGAGCCATATTTTACACTGTTGAGTGGCTAGCCCTGCCATGGCATGCAACCTGTTATTCATGTTCTCCTATCACAAGAATACTGTGCATCACAGCAGATGCCCGAAGCAGTTGGTCTATACAACTCTCCCCCCCATGGGGCACCATGTAGAGTCTGTGCTTTTCTATTGGTAAGTTTGAGATGGAAACACTCAACATGTTTTTCAGAGGTGGGAATAACCCCACAGAGACACAGGCAGAACATGGACACATACACACACACACACACACACACACACACACACACACACACACACACACACACACACACACACACACAGTTGAATTAGGCTGCTGCCTAGAGCACTGTACTTGTATAGCTGCTCTTTCTCTAATTTATTTATTTATTTATTTATTTTTAGGGCAATGCATCTTTCCTCTAAAAATAAATAAATAAATAAAGTTCCCCTGCTGAAAGAAAATGCACCCAAGGCAAAACAGGTGCTACGGGGGGGGGGGGGTCGTGCTCCAGCTGACTTGACATTAAAGTTATACCACATTAAGCTTAAATGTTGCAAGCTCAACATTCAAATGTACATGCAAAGCCACCTGAAAGAGTTGTTTTTTTTACACCTACAAATATGAATCGCTAACACCTTGCTTTACTGGCTGACTATAATGGTTAAGCAATTTGCCAGAAAAAAATACAATGTGCAGACATCAAAAGTCAGACATAAAATCAAAGACATTCTGTAGAATTCTGGACAGAGATGAGAGGACTTGTACAGTGCCAGTGAGACAAACGTTATCGTGATTTTTACAACGGAGGTAGCAGTGACCACCCAGATATTTTTGGTAATATTTCTCTGGCTTTATTTGTGTGGAGCAACTTGGTTTGGAATACCTTAATACGTGCAACTTGTCTGTTTGGACTTTGGATTTGAAATAATATTTTATGGTTATCAGATGTTGTGGCTATATCTGCTCGGTGCAGGGTTGGGGTTATCTATATGAAAGTAAGTGACCATCTTGGCATTTTTATAGCTTAAATAGTCACTGTCTGGTTTTGCAGAGCTAGTGTGCATTTAAGATGGACTTCTTAAATGGACACTGGTTAATATGCATAATCAGAGTAGGAATAATTGCTGTGGTGTCTGTGGAGGAAAATGACTAGCAGTTTCATGTTTGTTTATTATTTTCACTTCGTAAGACTAATGTGATTATGCGAAGCAACATACAATATTTTAAAGTGTGGCAACTCTTTGTTGGAGCAAAGGTGAATATAGTTCATAGTCATCCTCTTGTATAGCAATAAGATGTCTGATTTGTATATAGAAGTGGATATAACTGCTTAATTGGGGTTGTTAGGATAAAGAGAACTGATTCTGTTGTCACTTGCTCATTTTAACAGTCATCTCTCATAAAATAAGGAACAAATGCATCACGGAATACCCTGACATTCAGAAGTTCTGGGGGCTAGTGGCCCCCAAATACAAAGGTTGTATAAGTGTTTTTAGCATGGGCTTATTAATCATCTGCAACCTGAACCCAACCTAGTCCAACACCAGCCCTGCTCATAGGTGTACACAGACGTTTGCTGCACTTCTGCTGGGGGCTGGAGTCAATATCATTATTTCTTTAACATTCATCCCAAACCTCAGAGGTCACTATGTCTTGCATTGGGCTGGAACCAGTGTTGTCATTATTTCTTTACCTTTCCTTACAAATTTCAGTGGGGTGCAAAGTGGGCCACTATCCCTTGTACAGGATCAATGTACAGCCTCTAGAAGTAAAAAGCTGGAAATATTATTGTCATCATTATTTGTTTTTCATTTTCCTCAAAATCAAAAATCAGATGCATATGCAGGTAGCTATTGTCATAGGATCATAGTATCATAGGAGATTACTTGGCTATCATCCCGGAGGTCATTTCAAGCCAAGTCATTTTGTAATACCATACAAATATTAGATAATACCTATGACTGGATTTATTAATGGCTGCCCATGTCTAGGAGGTTTGTGGGCACTATTTCCAGTAAGAATTTATGGTGCCCCATCCACTCATCCAGGTTCCTCTTGAACAGTGTCATAGAGTTGCTTTGTTTCACATGAATAGGTAGTCTATTCCAAAGAGACAGCAGTCACTGGGAGATAAATCTTTCCCTCCAGCATGTCCTATTTAAGTCACAAGCCAAATTTAGGTCCATGGAACAGGTATCCCTAGTCCCGTTTGATTTTCAGATGCACAGCAAGTTCATTAGGTTTGGCTCTGAGATTGCTCTGTAAGTCAGGCATAAGTCTTCCCTAAGAAGTCTATATGATACATCGTATAGTGACAAGGACTTTAGTCAGTCTGTTTAAGGCACATGGTGGAGTTGATCTTCTGCGCTAGAAATCTCTGAGGTCTCTTTAATTGCTGCAGGTGCTTTCTATGGTACATGCAGAACAGGGCATTATACTCAATTATGGGCTGGCTTAGTGCCCAGTACAGAGGGATTTTAACCTCTTTTGCTGTCAGGGTGATACCATTGCTAATCAAATGTGCTACGTAGAAATCCTTCCTTAGTATAGTAGGCAAATGGTCAAAGTTAAGGTCACAGTCAACTTATGATCCCAGGTCCCTTACCAGTACTTATGGTATTGTTGATATGATTATGTGAAGGGACATTGTTTGTGCTTAAGGGAATGATGATGTATTTCTTTGCATTCAGTTTGAGACCGTGACTAAGACACCAATCGTTGGTCTGTGAAAGACCATCCTGGAGTATACTGACATCATCTAGGGATTCAATAATTGCACCCAGTTTGCTGTCGTCTGCAAACTTTGTCAGCCACAACCCCTTAGTTTTGACCTGAACTTCTGAGAAGTATATATCAAACAGTAGGGGCCCCAGCACTGATCCCTGTGGCACCCCACTGGTAACCCATCTGCTGACTGATGTTGGGACACCCACTTTGATAGTGTGTGGGGTTCGTGAGCCAGTTGGCAACATATTTTACAATGAAGGGATTTATATTCAGTTTTCTAAGTTTATTTGCAATACTTGACTGTGGGATTGCGTCAAAGTCCTTTGCCCAGTCGAGCTATGCTGTGTGCACTGATTTGCCCTTGTCAGTGGCCCTGGTCACATTTTTCAAAAAATCCTCCAGATTTAACAGGCAGGATTTCCCTTGATGAAGCCAAATTGGGTAGAATCCAGGGGTTTGAGGTCAGCTATGTCTTTATTTATGAGGTCCATAATGATACATTTTATGGCCTTACAGATGAGGCTGGTCAGGCTTATAGGGCTGTAATTCCCCATGTCTGTTGCTAGGCCACCTTTGTGCAGGGGAATAACTGTTGCTGATCTCCATTCTACAGGAACAAAACCTGTGGTTAGACTATGATTGAAAAGGGTACTTAATGGCAAAGCTAGTTCATGTTTTAGCCCATTTATAAGGCAGCATGGGATCCCGCCTGGTCCCATAGAAGCTGTGTTTTTTGCCTTGAACAGGGCTTTGATGACCTGTTCTTTAGATATGTAGTGCAGGGGGAGGGGGAGTTTGAGAGAAGGATTGTGATAGGTTTGGAGGGGATGGATAAGGGAGTGAAATTCTCACCAAACCTATCCACTAGCAGGTTTGCTATCTCTGTGCAGTCAATGTGTGTGATACCATTGGTCACTAGTTCTGCACATGCTTGGGTCCTTCCTTTTAGCCTACATATGTAGCTGTAAAAGACCTTATGGTTACCTTATGGTTATCCTTGGTTGTGTTTGTCAAGTTTTTCTCAAAGAAGCCCTTAGAGTATTTGACTTGTCTTATTTGCCGGTTGAGGCTGAGGGGGGTGCTTTTCCAATGTTGGGGTCTCGCCTTTGTTTTCTTGGACAGCAACTTTTTTTGCATTTATTGTAAAGTTTGTTGATGCTGGTTGTCCACCATGACAGCTTGTTTTTACTTGGGGCTCTGGCTTTGATTCTTTCTGGTACAGCTGAGTCTATACACTAATACAAATTACTGTACCAGGCTTTAGTGCAAGCTTCAATGTAGTTGCCACTGCTAGCTGGGGATGGGACTTGGAATTCATTTATACCTTCACCTAGAAGGGTGTAGTTTGCCTTGGTGAATTTTTTTAGTGTAACTTCACCGTCTGTGAGTTCTTGTGTTAGTGACAGCTCGAAGTTGACTGATTTCTGGTCAGATTTAATTAATGAGGTTCTGACAGTTGCAGTAGTCCATCTGTTTGACATGTTGACGAGGACCAGATCTAGTATGTTTGTTATTCTTGTTGGGGTATGAACAATTTTTTCCTGGGCATTTGAGTTAACAAAGTCAAGGAATTTTCTACTAGCAAGTTAGGGCTAGAATAGGTTTCCCAGTTGATGGTTGGATAATTGAAATGGCCCATAACCAGATTGTTTAGTAATATTTTGATTGTCTCTAATTTGGTCAAATAGACTTCATGGAGAGGGATCTATAACTGGCTATGACTTGAATGGGGATCTTACCCACCATAACCTGAACTTGGACTAACTCCATGGAGTTATCTAGTCTAGCTAGATGGTAGATGGATTTATCTCTAATATAGATAGAAACATTGTTTCCTTTGGTTCTCACATGTTCATTTTGCAGTCGGAAGTTATGGAAGGCATTGCAGCCTTGCAAGGCTGGGGTTACTGTCTGAGGTCTTGAACCAGATTTCTGCGACTGCAAAGAAATCTACATCTTCCAGTGACAGATCTGCATCCATGGTGTGCAGGCTTTGGTTTAGGCTGTTAGCGTTTAGCAGCATGGCCATTATTTTGTTATGATTGGCAAATTTCATGTTGATAAGTTCGTTTTTGAGACCTTGCCTAAAAATGGCACTATGCAAGAGGCAAGAGCCTTTGCTAGTAGCCAAAATCCTAGAGGTGCCAGGTGCAAACCATCTCGGGCAAAGCAGTGAGGTTTGTTGACCATGGTTTCCCAGGCTGACAGGAACTGGATCACCTTTTAAGGACACCAAAAACTAAGCCAATTACTGAAATCAATAATTTTTTGTTTATACTGTGGCATCATTCTAGGTGAAGGTAGTATGCTACGCATGGCTAGAGACTTACCTGCCTAGGACAGGTACTCAGAGAGCAAAATCATGTCTCTCTTCATATAGTCCAATGAGGTACATCTTAGGTCATTCACTCCAACATGAATTATGACAGAGTCATAATGGCACTTGTTGCTGAGAGACCTGAGTGCATGCATGATCTGACGAATCCTAGAACTGTGCAGGCAGCTGACCATGAATTTCTCCTTGTCCAGCCTGGTAAGTGAGACATTGTGTGTCTCACAATTGAGTCTCCAATAACTAGAAAATTTGTTTTTTGAGTGTTACGCCTTACAGGCTTGGTTGGTAAGACACTGGTGTTGCTATGTGTCATGGGTGTGTGGGAACTGTGTTAGTTGTAGCAGTCTTGTGTTTTTCAGGTCTTGACCTTTGTGTTAGAAGCGTACAATGTGTATGTGTAGTGCTATTTTGTGCATGTGTAGTGGTGGGCGGGTTGACAACCTCTTCCATGTTACTGTTTTCTGTATGAGAAATCATGGATTGAAAATTCTTGGTGTAGATACATCTCTCACACTATGTACTAGAGTGAGTTATTAATAGATGGTTGTTGAGGCACATAAGGCAATTGCTACAATGCCTCAAGAGACCCAAGTCAGCAAGACTGGCAAAAGAAACAAGTGTGGTCCAACCGTCTATAATGCTAGGTTGAAGACTATTATCACTAAGGGGGGCTTTTCAAGATCGATCAAGGAGGATCTCAGTGGATGAATATTTCTGCCTGGGTTTTTTTTTTTTGGTAGTTTAATAGATTTCAACTCACTAGCAGCATTTCTTTGACCAGGAAAGTAATAAGGACGAGGGCTACACTAATATGCTACAGCTGTATCTAAGGAAAAAAATGTTGACTTTATCTGTCTGGCTATGGCTCACAATTGCGTGGCAGTGCACAGTGCTGAGTGACATGCAAACATGCGGAAACCTGCTGAAATGCAGAAAATGCAGAAAATCAGCAAGGAAATGCTAAAGAATGTTTTAAATAGCTAACAAATCCATCATTTTAGCACTGCTTGGCAGGAAAACCAGAACAAGCAGAATGGATTGCTTTGCAACAATAAAAAGTACTAACAAATACTTAACAAACAGTGAAAATAGCAAAATAGCATTGTAAGCAGTGAAAACAACAATACAACAATAAAATATAATATAACAGGCACAGTAAGACAGACAATTGCAGTACAACAGTGTAGATTAGTACACAGTATATAAATACAGTATTAAAGTAGGCAGCAGGCAATAAAAAGTGCAGTAAATAGTATAAATATGCAAAAAAAAAAAAAAAAACAAGCAGCTAAGAAGCCTCTAGTCATCTCATATCTCAGCTCAGAGTTGTGGCTGGTAGCCCACCTCAGTTCATCTTGGTACAAACAAGCAAAAACCTGTTCATATGCAGGATTTAAATACCAGAAGCAAAAAAGTTGGAAAAAAAACTTTAAAAAGGTTCAAAAGGACCAATGAGGATGCTTACTCCAAGCCCTAGACCAACCACCCTTCACCAGACAGATTCCAATCAGCACACTTCTCTCACAAGGGTATAGAAGGGCCCCTTCCAATCACAGATGGCCTGGAAAATTTGCTCAGAACAAACAACCACTACAAACAGAACCAGATGCAGCAAACCTGTATCTGGACTATGCTATAGCTACTAGCTACTCTAGTTTCTGCGGGAAACACTAAATAATGTTTAATACAGCAGAAAAATAGAAGTGAGATATTAAAGAAATGTTTTAAACAGGAAAGAGAGTAAATAAACCTGTTGTTTATATATTTCAGATATCAAATATGTTCTGTTTGTTGTTTCAGTTTTGTCCCCATCTAACATCCGAAGGTTTACAGGGCTGTCTTTTGGAGTAGGGGTGAGGAAATATGAATATGGCAGCAGTTTGAAATTTATGCTTTAGTTTGAGTTAAAATTTAGCACCAGAGGGAGATACACAAAAAGTGACTATCTATTTTTTTTGGTGGGGGGATAGGGGCATGGTAGGGGTAATATTCCCAGATATAATAAGCATTTGTGTTCTCAGTATTATGAACTGTTGTTTGGTTGTTTGGTCAACTTTGAGGACTTTGACTGAGATACAGCTTATTAATTCATTGAATTAAAAAAACTAAGAATAAATATCTTTTCCATATGCATGTTTTCTGTCCAGGCCATTATTAGATTAAAATATTGGTGAAAACCTTTAAAATGCAATTCAGAGCATCTATAACCCCATGGCTTCTGGGTTCCTAACAAACTCCAAGTCCCCAGTTTAACTTACATATTTCAGGGTAGTCTTTGTGAATCAGGGTGAGTTAAAAGGATGTAGGAAAAAGCAAAGATAAAAAGAAAGACTGAATTTCTTTCCTTAATCATGCTTTTTGTTCAGGCCATCATTGGATGAAAAAGTTGTTTAAAAACGCTAAAATGCATCTCTGAACATCTAGCAACCTCATAGCTTAATACAATTATTTCCAATGCAGTTATTACAGTGTAATCTTGGTCATTCAAATTGTGCTGAAAGAATACGGAAAAAATCACTGGATGAAAAGGTTGTTTAAAAAGCAATAAAATGTTTCTCAAAGCATCTAGAAACCTCATAGCTACTGGGGGCCTAGTAGACCCCAGACACCCAGCTAAATGCAGTTATCTCTTCCACAGTTATCAGTCTTCCTTAGATAGAGTATGTTGAATAAATAAATAACTACAGCAGAAAAGTGAAGTGTAAGACAAACTGTGAGAAAAGGGAAGGAAAAAAGTAATCTGGATACTGTGAGAAGGCCAGGATGGGGTGGACAGCGAGGAGATGCTACATAAAGCCTTATGCTTAAAGTGCTTGTTTGCATAACATAGCCCTGCAAACACACGTGCGCACACGTGCACACACACACACACACACACACACACACACACACACACACACACACACACACACACACACACACACACAGATAGATGAATAGATGGATTACTGACAGGTAGACAGATGCCTCTCTTTATATATATATATATATATATATATATATATATATATGTGTGTGTTTGTATGTGTGTGTGTGTGTGTGTGTGTGTGTGTGTGTGTGTGTGTGTGTGTACTCTCTCGCTCTCTCTAGATATATATATATATATATATATATATATATATATATATATATATATATATATATATATAAATATATATATATATATATATATATATATATATATATATATATAGAGATATATATATATATATATATATATATATATATATATATATATTTTGATCTAGTACTCATGGCCGAAAGCATAAATCACCAAACTGCAAACAACCGAACACTAACCAACGAAAACACACTAGTACGAAAATACATTCCACCGAATCACTAATCACCGAAAACAGCAGAGTGCAATTAAGTGGTAATCTAGTAATTCACACAGCCATTAAGGTTACAAGTATCAAATCATTACGAGTGAACTAGCACTACCATGCTAAGAGACATGGCTGATATGTGTAGGCTAGCGCCTGGTGTCCTGGGACAAGGTTACAAAACTGAAAAGTCTCAACGAGGTGGAGAAATACTGGTATTAGACAGATATGTCTAACAGTTAGAGAAAAAGACTAAAATGCGAAAATACTGGCATTGCAAGTATAAAATTACCGGTAAATGTACAGGTAGAGCCATCATTATCTCTGTAACCGATGGTGAAGAGCTTGTGAAATCCATTGAGCATTCCACGCAGGTGAACCACAAGATGTGGAGAAATATCGCATTAGAACAGAGTTGAAGCAAAGGGCATCCCTTTCCAGAGATACACCATGTGTCATTGTAGACGATGCTGTAGCCTCCACTTCCATGGAATTTGCACCGTATTTGCCTAATAGACGATCCATGCTTCAGACTGTTAAGCGTGTCCGTTCTAAGGGAAGACGTGGTGTAAATTGTATTGCATTAGATCTATTCAACTTCGATGTCACCCAATTCCCACTTAAAAATGGTGTATTCCTAAAAGAGTCCTGTAAAGATATGAGCAATCATATCAAGGTGCTAGTGCTGACAACAGATGCAAATTTGCAAGACATGACAGCTACAAAGATATGGTTAATTGATGGCACTTACTTCTAAAGAGGTGCAGAATGTAGGCAATTGTACACCATTCATAGTGTTGTCAAGTACGGTGCTTATAGCAGGAGTGTACCCCTAATGTACTGCTTAATGAATAAGAAGTCATTATGTGCATACAATTTAATGTGGAGATGCATTTTTGAGTTCTTTAAAGACCGCAAACTACATCTAGAGATCTCATTTGTCTTGTGTGACTTTGAGCCTGCAGCCATTCAGAGCGTAAACCGCAATATTAGTGGAGTGGTGTGCAAGGGTTGTTTCTTCCATTTTGGAAGAAACATTTGGTGGAAAATTCAGGGTTTGGGACTGGCTTTGCTATATAACTCAGACATTCACTTCCAACAATGTGTCAAGCAGTTGGCAGCCTTAGCTTTCTTACCAGAGGGTAAAGTCATGGACACATTTGTTATGTTAAAAGAGCAATTTCCTGTAGTGGCAAGCGGCTCTTAAAGTATTTTGAGGACTGTTATTTGATAGGGAAGCCTAAATGCCTTAATACTAGGACTACAAATTCTATCAGATTCCCTCCACTATTTCCTGTGCAATTCTGGAACATCAGTGTGTTAAATGAGTTAAACCTGCCCAGGACGCAGAATGCTGTTGAAGCATGGCACAGGAGGCTTTGCTGTATAGCAGGGAAGCATTTGTTTGATGTGTACAGCATTTTTCAGGCTATTAGCCATGAACAGAACAGGGTGGATGAAGTATGGTGTAAGATGTCTGCTGCATGCCCACCTACTCCAAAGAAAAGGGCCCTTATCCGTCAGCAAGAGCAATTCCAGACTTTGTTCTCCAATAGAGAAGACTACACTCCCCTTGATTACGTGAAAGCAATTGCTAATCTTTTGCAAATATGAACGGAATGGGACTCTGTTTATACTTCATTATTTTGTTAAAAAATAACATATTAGTAAAGCTTTGTGAACTGCATTCTGTGTTTATGTCTTGAATTCTGTCTGGTACCTGCCGTTGTGTTCTTTTCGGCGATTAGTGATTCGGCGGAATGTGTTTTCGTTGCTTAGTGTTTGGTTGTTTGCAATTCGGTGATTTATGCGTTTGGCCAGAAGTACTAGATCCATATATATATATATATATATATATATATATATATATATATATATATATATATATATATATAGATAGATAGATATAGATAGATAGATATATAAATATATATATTTTATTTATTTCCAGTTTGATAACCGGGGAAGTCCACTGGGCCCGAAAGCCCGTTTTCAGTGGAGGCCCGGGGAGAAAAGCTCCATGATAATACATTACACACAAAAACACAGCAGAACAGATCTAAACTAATACATTACACACAAAAACACACTCTGTTCTAATAGCATAATACTTTAACAATTTCCAAACAAGAATGAGGTGCATTGGGCACTATACATAAGAAAAAGATATATTAGTGCAACTGTGATGTTAGTAAAGTAGGAAAGGAAAGGAAATTATAGATAGAGTTTGAATGCAAGAGCAGGGATGCATGGGAGAAACGAAGAAGAAGCAAAGAAATTAAAGGAGAGGTGTCAGAAGAGGATAGAAAAAGAACAGATAATTAATGTTCCATTTGTGGTTGAGTCCAGGAGACCACCTTGAGAAAGAGTCAAGAGATTTAAGGTGAGAGTAAGCATAGCACTTGAAGGAAAATAAAGGGTTTAGTCAGGGAGGAAGGAGGAGATAATGAAGAAGAGAGGGGAGATAGGGAGAGTGTTAGAAGAAGGGCTTATATAGGGATATATAATATATATATATATATATATATATATATATATATATATATATATATATATATATATATATATATTTATATATATATATATATATATATATATATATATGGATGGATCTACTTTTAAACTTTGAAAGGCCATATCATTGAATTTCATTTTCCCAAGATGAAAATCGTGAAAGTAAAATACCCAAAGGGCAAATTTTTCCCAGGCCAAATAAACACTTGCCTAAACTCCAGCAAAACACATACTGGAGTAAATAACCCCTCAACACACAAACACCTAACTATAAATATACCAACTCCGGAATCGCACCACAGTGTAGAAAAGGGCACACTGAACATCTCTCTCTCTCTCTCTCTCTCTCTATATATATATATATATATATATATATATATATATATATATATATATATATATGTGTGTGTGTGTGTGTGTGTGTGTGTGTGTGTGTGTGTGTGTGTGTGTGTGTATGTGTGAGTGTATGTACTTATGTATGTATGTATATACATACACACACACATTATATCTATATATCTATGTATGTATATATATATATATATATATATATATATATATATATATATATATATATATATATATATATATATACACACATATGGGATATGTACAGATGCTCGACTGTATCTTTCACCGAATCCCAAATTGTTGAGCATTCTTGCACGAAAGTGCTTTTCACCAAAGCAGCACTTTCGTGTAAGTATGCTTGTTGTTCCGGTCATACTACGGTGCGGTAAGGGAAATGTTCCTTTTCCCCACTATAGTGCAATCTCGGATTGAGAATATTAAAGGAGGGGGGTGTGCAGAGGGGCTTGCCCCGCTGCATTCAAGTAGATTTTGTGGGGTTTTTTTTAACATACTTTAATGAAAGCTCTTTTTCGATGAAGTTAAAGTGTATTCGGTGGTTTTGGATTCGGACTTTTGATCTTTCGATCAAAAGTCCTAGATTGATACATATATATGTATATATATATATATATATATATATATATATATATATATATATATATATATATATATATTTATAGTATATACAGTATATAGATAGATATAGATACATATACATATATAAATGTATCCATGCATCATCCAGGCAACTATGGCCAACTAATCAGGTAGTGGACACACAGATGGGTCACACAGGTAGTATGCACAGTTACCATGCAATGCAGGAGCAGGCCATATTTAATGATATGACTGCTGTGATGTGAGGTATGGCATGGAGGTGTGAAATATAACTGCTATCCACAACCGTCAAACTATGGCATAGATGGTGTACAACCTAGGCCATGCTCGTTATGTAACATATGTTCAGGAATCTAAGGGATGCTTCTGCTTTCTTGGCACATCACTTATGATGCTGCAAAACACCCCAGACACCTATAGCATAATCACCTTGGCACATGCTATGTTGCATAATATGACACTGGGGAAAGCAGCTAATGCTGCAGGAAAACATCCCAGTTAGTCCAAAAAGTAGCTGTAGGACCAGCAGAGAAATGAAAGGGAATAGTGTCTGAAGATAAACAGGCATCAAGGCTACTGCATTTAAGAAAGAAGCAGGTCCAGTAAATCACAGCACTGGCAAAAAAGCAGTATTTGTTCCACTACCTTTGGTAATGACATAGACAATGCAAAATAAAATGAAGCAGGCATTATCATATCCAGGCTATACAGTTCAGTGCTTGGACTGGACTTATTATGAAGCATGCATAACCATACCCATTCAGCTTGGGTGTCTGGGCTAGATACAGTAATAATAAATTGCAGACATAGCTAGAATGCAGAGTCAGATGAGTGCAATTCTATAATATGGGATATGGTAATGGACAGTAAAATTTGATAGTCATTACTCTAGTTGGAGGTGGTGGGAAGTAACAACTCACAACTTCCACTGGTGGGGTTGAAATCCTATGTTGTCTCTCTAGGCTATTTCCACTGTAGTGGCTAGAAATCTTGGAGCTTGATGAATTCAGTAACAGGAAAGCCATAAAATGAGGGGATAATAGGAGTACACATGGATGGGGTGCCTCTTATTGGGAGCTTTCAGGGCATCATTCTTTATGAACTGCATGACAGCCATGAGCAGGTGTGGCCTATGTGACCAAGGGGGTACTGAAGGGGTAAAACTATGAAACTATTTGTGAGCAGCCAGGTGAGGAGTCCCAGATGTTGATAATAGGAATATCTGTAGCCATGACTGTGATACTGCTGAGAGCTAGAGGTGGCAGTCTGCTTGGCCTACCCTGGCAGATAGGAAAGATACCTCAGCAATGGTCTGAGTAGTCTAAGTATAACAGGCATGTGCTTGATCACCTCATATCTGGTCCCTCCCATGACAGACAAATAAACAGTGTGCTCACTGAAACACCCGCAGAAACAGCATTTTCTTCCAGCATCCCGAGCATGTGCTCCCTGTCCATGTCATTGTACTCCATGTCCCTGTGCTCCATGTCATTATGTTCCATATCCCCCATGCTCCATTTCACTGTTCTCCACTTCGTTGTGCTCTATTTTATTCTGTTCAATGTCCCTTTATTTCATGTCATTGTATTCCATACCCCGCCTCTCTATTCCATTGTGCTGCATGTCTCTGTGTTCCATTTCAGTGTGTTCCATGTCCCTGTACTCCATGTCATTTTGTTCTATGTTACTGTGCTCCATATCATTGTGTTCAGTGTCACTGTGCTCATGTCCCTGTGCTCCATGTACCTATGCTCCATTTCATTGTTTTCCGTCTCCTGTGCTCCATTTCTTGGGTTTCATATCCCTGTACTCCATGTAATTATGTAGTTGTTGGACATTGCCACTCAAGATATGAAGCATGCACACAATTTCTATGATGCTTTTGTTTACAATTGTCTGTATCTTTGTTAGTGACCTGTACATTCACTGACATATACATAGTGTTTTAACCAGATCAGAGATAGACCCTGGAGTCACAGTGGCATTTCAGCCCTCTTGCCTTTCACCTATGGGTGGGCATGTTCATGCTGGAGGTAGTGGAAATTTAATTTGCGGCTTGATTTAAGAATTCATAGGTAGTCTGGGAGGGATTTACAATGGCAGAAGGATTGTGGGATGAGCCTGCACCTCCACTTGGGCAGTTGACATGAGGGATGTGGGTGACCCCTCCCACAATAATGCTGCAGACAATACCATTGCAGTGGTGGCCATCAGCAGCAGCCACAGCTGTCCAGCTGAAATCAGACATGTGCTCTCATGTTGTGCTGGACCCTCTACTGATAAAACCTGTGAAAGCATGAACACGTGATGTCTTTGTCAGCACTCAAATATATGCCTATACCCCCACCATGTCATGCATGGTAGTAGACAACCGATTATATTTATAGAATGCAGAGATATACATACATATCTTGATATGTGGGTTTTTGCTGCTGCAGCCCGAAGGTACTTGAAAGGAAAGATATACAGAAGGTCCATGATAAATCAGTCCCATCGTGTGTGCAGTTCAGTGTACAATATGCACATGTAGAGGACAGCACTGATCTATTGCATTCCCTGCTGACAACTTGTAATCATTGCCAGCCAAGCTCTCATATCCAAACTATCATGGGGTATGAGAGTCTACTCCTCCTATATAAAGAGTGACACTTGGAACTATTCCATCTCTGTCAGCAGTTTCTGTGTTGGTGGTCTACTCTTTTTGGTGACCATGTCTATGGCAGTGTCCTGTGCTTTGTCCTTTTATTGGAGTGTCATATTGGCTAACCATTGCTGCATCTGTTGAGGAGAAATATTATGGCTTCCCATACCATTCACATGCTGCCCAAATTTCTGCAACATCTGCTCCCAATACATTTTGTTCACTGCACTGTTGCATATGACAGAGGGCCTGCAGGAACACTTTGATCACTTGGCTGGTAAAACTGCTCAACAATCAAGACATGTACATTAGTGTATTACACTGATCAGTTATCGGGTATGTTAGGCAAGCTATGGAAAGTAATTCCCCTATGCCCACTTCCCATCTTCCCCTCATTTTATGGTTCTTTAGCAGACCTAAGCAGAGATATGCACATCCCTCCTCATACACACTGCAGTAATGGGCATGGCTGTCTGCAGTCATCCCTACATCTGCCTGTTGGACCCATGTTTTATTATGCACACCCTGCTATACAGCACCTTACCGTGATTTCATGATTACCCTTATGTGATGGTCATCATGCTCCCTAGTGCCGTGCCTTTCATTATGTATCCATTGCCCACAGTATGCTAGTACCACAGCTTGACATCACAGTACCTTGTTATTGTGCTGTGATCTCATTTACACACACCCCGAAGTATCTGCATCACTGTTACTTCCATCTACCACAGCTATCAATCACACTGCTGGGATATAGTACCAGACAAAATTTATTCCTTCACTATTTGTATCTCCAAATCCAGTCTTTCACTGCACATATGTAACTGTTCTCATGAAAAATGGCACACACACTTTATACCATGGTAAAAATGGATTCTCCATATGGTATTTATGCTAATGAGTCCAGTTAGTGACAGTATTTTTGATTCAGAGCTGGAACACAGTGAGCTATTCACATGGCTTCTACTACCATCATCACCATGATACTAAGGAAACATGTCACCACAAATTCATGCATGCAGCATGTGTAACCTATAGTACTTTGGTTCTTCCCTATACATGCTTGGTGGCACCTCACTGCAATGCTATGCTACATGTTCTGATGCCCGTGTCCTGGCCCAGCAATCAAGGAGCCTCAGTCTTCACCACTAACACCAGAGAGGGCATCTCATATGAGAGGAAAGGATAAGAAATATGTACAGTAAAGTGCAATTTCCCTCAAGAGTACACAGAGATCACAGTCAGTCTGGGGCTGGTCGCTCCTGTGCTCCCAAGGTCCCCATAAGACTCCCCACTGGTACAGATATAGGGTCCAGATCTCAGCCTAGCTGGGCAGACTAAAGCCTCCAGTACCCTCTCTGTGCAACCAGTGCTTTGTGTCCTTGTCCAAGTAGCTGACACACACACACTTTGAGATAAGTATTTATACAACTTCACAGACACACCCAGGAAAGGCTGGCACAGATTCTCCAGCTGTGTCCCTATTACCCAGACTATACGGTAGTAATTTCTGCCACCACCCATCTAATATTTACCAGCTACTCAAAGGCCCTTAAAAGGGTGTCCAATTATTACTGTGCAATATTATTATCCAATTGGTAGTATAGCCCAGGGCTAAAGCTATTAGAGTGGCTTTGTACAGTTTTACCAAAGGCATGCAAGTACTCTAAAGAACTTAAATTATCTCTACACAAACCAGCCATAGTTAAAAGGTTTTAAAATATTTAATAATAAATAATTAAAACCACAAGACAATACTTTCTACTACATAGTCAGTGCTAGTCAAGAGTTCAGAGATCACACATAGATACATAAAATAATTCAGTAGTGCAGTTCTGACATCACAGAAAAATACTTAGTCTAAACTTTCTAATTTTAGCTATCTCTAAAAGAAAACACAAGTCTAAGATAACTTACATACGACAACAGGCAGAGTGCTGAGTTGGATAGTCAAGACAAAAATGCTCAATGCCTTCTGATTCTCTCTGTTTAAATTGCAATTGCAGTTTTGATAAAACATTACATCATTTCACATTTTCCTGGTGTTCCCAGGCTGACAGAAACTGCATTTATATTCTTTTACACTTAGGTAGAAACTAGAGCAATAAAGGACATTCCAGATGTAAATTCTGGTCATTAACTTTAGCCTTAAACAATAGGCAGGAAGCCTTCATCTAGCCCGGCCGGAGCCGAATTGTAAACATCAAAGGCAGCTATGAAATAATTCTAATTTCAAAGGACCAACAAGAAATGCTTGACTTAGCTTTCTTTACAGCAGAGGGCAATGTTGCCACATTGTTTTAAGTTCAACATTTCACAGCACATTCTTTCCTTTAAAAAGTCAAGCTTGTATTTCAACATTCATATTTACAAATGATAGAATTATCTGCACAATTCTATCTGGCTAGGCTGGCAGCCTTCACCAATCTCTAATAGTCTTCACACATGTCATGTGAGGTCTTCACATGCATCTGTGCACAGTGGTGTTACCATTCTTCTCCTTGAATGACCCAGAGGGAGTGGACATAGGTTCTTCAGGCACTTTGAACTGCTGAGCATCAATGTAATATATTGATCTGCCTCCTGCATAGGGAATTTGCTAAGAACCTATTGGGGTAACAAAATGACATTTTGTACATGGTTGCTGAGTGGGACAAGCTTGTCAGGGTTTTGGACAATAATACCAGTATAAACCATTCAGAAGAGAAGTGTTAGCATACCTTCTTTAGTAGAGGATGGCAGAGGTTAGGGACAGACAGCCTGATATGTACTGCAAGGAGTTTTTCCTCTTCCTCTTCTGTTTCCTTTTCTACCTGTGTCCTGGGCCATTCATAGTTTGCTTTCCAGCAACATTGGGGTGAGTGTTCAACATGGCAGTATATTGCTGGATATGAGAGTAACTATCCTGGCAGGGACGTGCATATGCTATGTCCGGCACTCTAATGTGAAATTGCACCTGTAGTTGTTCAGTATATTTTGTGCTAATGTGTTTTCTTTTACTTGTCTTTCTGCAAGTCCAGTTAAGTGATTCTTTTGGCCAGTCTAGTGTCATTACCTCATTCTACCTATTCCAGGGAGAACATTTGAGAAGGCCAACCCAGTTAGCTTCTGCTCCTCCTTTCCCCTTTCCACTTTACAAAAGAAAAAAATGTTCTAAGTTTGATTCCTGCCTTTCCTATAAGTTGTCTAGTTCAGATACAGATTTGCTGTATCCAGGACTGTTTGTAAGCTTCTGAGCCCTCAAGTCTTTCTGTGTTGGAGGGACGCCTTCTAGATTTTGTTTCTTAGAACTAGCCAGTTTTATAATTTCAGCCCTCAAAGCTGTTTCGTTGAGCTCAGCACTTGTTCAGAACTCATTGTAAGCACTAAATAAGCTACAAATTACTACAGCACTTAACTTTCCTCACTCGTCTAAAGGAAAACAGTTTTTAGTACTTTATAAATAAGCACCTATCCAGGCATGTCTAAGGGTCAGCTCCCAGTGTTTTCTCCAGTCTACCTGATGAATCTGGGCATCTTGGGGCAATGCAGCAATTGCCTCATGTACACAGACAACCCTCTCCTGCTATCACCCAACACTCCAACCTGTGAGAGATGCACTTATATAACCAAACTGGAAGCAAAGCTCTCTTCACCCAAGACTGGACTAGACAGTCAAGAGGAGAAGGTAAACACTTGCACCACACCACACTCATCACATAGTCCCTCAAAACCTACACCACCAAAACACACACATAGAAAAACAAAACACACACCTACATTCATGGAGGCTCTCAAAAAAAAATCTACCCAAGCAACAGGGACCTCCAAAGCAGAAACGCAAGCAACCTCCACCCCCCAACACAACCCAAATGACACATAACCCACAAACTCAGTGTGCCACTCAACCACAACCCATAAGGCATAACAACGTACCTAACACTCTTGCCATAGGTGACTCTGTAGTCAGGCACACTGATGTTCCACTCACCAGGCTAAACAAGAAGAAAGTCACTGTCAGCTGCCTGTCAGGTGCCAGGATCTGCCACATAACGCATGCACTCAGGTCACTCCACAGCAAGTACAAAAATGACTCTGCCATTGTCCATGTTGGTGTGAATGACCTGCGACGTACCTCCCTGGACTACATGAAAAGAGACATGGAGGAGCTTTCTGATCTTGTAGCCCAGGCAGGTATGACCCTAGCCCTGAGTAGCATCCTGCCATCACCCAGAATGATACCACAGTACAAGGACAAAATGATTTACTTCAACAATTGGCTAAGCTTCTGGTGTCATTCTAAGAGGATCCAGTATCTGTCTGCCTGGGATGACATGATCGACAAACCACGATGCTTTGCCAGAGATGGCCTGCACCTGTCGCCCTTGGGATTCCGGATACTGGCTAAGGCTCTTGCCACCCCTATAGTGCCTTTTTTAGGCAAGATTCAAATAACAAATTCACCACCATAACAGGTACAAGCAAGCAAAATCTGAGGGTAATGCTACTCAATGCTAGAAGTCTAAACCTCAAAATGCACTCACTCGAGGCACTCCTTAAATGGAGAACATCGACATCTGTGCAGTGATAGAGACCTGGTTCAAGGCTCCAGAGAGCACCCCTGCATTACCAGGCTATAATTCATACCACACCTTTCGGCCACCTAATTTGGACCAAAACACTAAAGGTGGAGGCGTGTCCATATTCATTAAGGATATCCACACCTCCAGGCTAGTTGTTCAGTATAATGCATCTGAGATTATCCAAGTGCAACTAACTCTGGGAAAGACTGCAATGCAAATTGTAGCTTGCTACAGATCCCCCAACATGCCCCAGGATTCTCACTCCTCATTTCTTGATACACTGGAAAATATTAGGGTACAACCTAATACCCTAATAATGGGCGATTTCAATAACCCCACCATTAACTGGGAAAACTACTCATGTACCAACTCTTGTGCTCAACGTTTTCTGGAATTCAGAAATTCCAATGCCTTGGATCAACTTATCCACACCCCCACCAGGGGCAGCAATATCTTAGACCTGGTAATTACCAACATGGGCAACTGGTGTTCCACACCAGAGGTCAATTCCTCGTTGGTCAGATCTGACCACAAGCAAATCACCCTAGACATCCACATCCCAGCCCCACCTCCCATTAAGGAAACCACCATAAAAAATTTCTCCAAAGCCAACTTCACGCTTCTTAAGACAGAAGTGGCAAACTTCACAACACCGATGCTGACAGACAATAGAGATACAACTGCTGAATCCTATAAAATTGCACTTTATAAGCACTTACACGAGTGCATGGATCGTGCAATCCCTAACAGAACCAAGATGCTATCCTCCAAAAAAGGAAGCCAGTCTGGTAGTCCCCTGCTATAAACAAACTCTACAACAGAAGAAAGAAACTGTTGCAAAAAAGAGTAAAATCCCATGATTGGAGGAACTCCGTGGTCAGCTTAGTAAAATCCTCCAAAGCTAGTTATGAAAACAAAATTGTCACTGATTCTAAAGACAACCACAAAGCATTCTATAGCTATGTCAAGAATCTCAATGGCAACACTCAGATCTGCTCTGAGTTACAGCACAATGGCACTAAATATACAGATCCAACTGATATTGCCAACATCCTGGCAGACAGGTTCAGTGCTAACTTTACCCATCTCTCATCCCCTAAATGGCCCATCTCTATATCAGAAGAATGCAAAGTACCTGTAATCAAAGCTGCACAGGTAAAAAACACACTCTCCAAAGCCAAGAACACAGCATCCATGGGACCTGACAACATCTCAGGCTGAGTTCTACATGAACTACAGAATGAACTGGCACCCCACCTAAGTACCATGTTCAATCATAGCCTCACCTCAGGCTTTGTGCCCACTGAATGATGCACAGCAATGGTTATCCCACTCCACAAAGGCGAGCCAACACGGACCCCGGGTACTACCACCCCATTAGCCTGATGAGCCTATTCTGTAAGGCTATGGAGCGTATCATTATGGAACTTATAAACAATGACATTGTTAATCTCCAAACTCTGGACCCTACCCAGTTCGGGTTTGTAAAAGGCAGATCATGTCTCCTAAACCTGATAGACTTCTTTAAAGCGGTCACCAAAGCTGTAGATGAGGGTAAGGTGGTACACACAGCCTATCTAGATCTTGCCAAGGCTTTTAACACCATCCCCCACTCTGGAATTATAGACAAACTCACTAAACTATGTATAAATCCCTATGTCACAAGATGGGTTGCCAACTGGCTCACTGACCGAACCCACACTGTGAAAGTAGCAGACTCTAAATCCAACTTCAGACCAGTGACAAGTGGAGTACCACAGGGTTCAGTCCTAGGTCCTCTCCTGTTTGGTATCTACTTCTCTGAAGTACAGGCTAACACAGAAGGTCTTTGGCTAACAAAGTTCGCAGATGACTGCAAACTAGGAGCCATAATCAAATCTCTTAACGATGTGGATGTCCTACAAAAGGGCCTCACTGAGACAGATGCCTGGTGTCAAAGCCATGGCCTCAAGCTCAATGCCAAAAAGTGCATTGTCATCCCTTTTGGTAAAAACTCTGTACCCATGAACTACCATATAGGCGGTAGTCTACTTAACACTGAAAGTGTGATAAGAGACCTTGGGACAGAGGTGGACAGTTGTCTCTACTTTGATAATCACATCACCACAGTAGTCAGGACATCCTTCTACATGGCACACCTCATCACAAAAGGTTTCTCATCCAGGAAAAAAGAGGTCATTGTTCCCCTCTACTCATCATTCATTAGACCCATTACAGAGTACAACACCCCTTTTGGTATGTACCTCACAAGACATCTACAACAACTGGAAAGGCCACAGAAATACCTCACAAAGAGGATTACTGGCCTCAAACAGATGCCCTACACAGATCATCTCAAAAAAGTCCAGCTTTACTCTGTCGCATATCGCCTTCTCAGAGGCGATCTCTTCCTAACATACAAAGCTATGTCAAACTCAGAGCTGTTGGACATGCTCCACATAAAGAAATCCCAATCCCTTTGAGCTGCACGCTCTAGGGACCTAAACCTTGTCATCACAATAAACAGAACATGCTGGAGGGATAGATTCCTGTCTCAGAGACTTCCCATACTCTGGAACAAACTACCTATCTATATCAAACAAAGCTCCTCATTAGCACTCTTCAAGAAAAATCTTGATGACTGGATTGGAGATAGGAAATTCACCCCGAGGATCACTTCTGTGGCTCTGCTTGACAGGGGCACAGGAAAATAATTTTCTTGGGTGGCAAAAGTCAGGGTACCATTTGGCTAGGCTTATATAGGCCCTAGGCCCAATAGCCTAGTACCTACCTATGAACCTATGACCAGTGCTGGCCAATGCTTCTCATGCTTAAACAGAAGTAGTCACAAGGTCTTTCTGTAAAGATGGGTAAGGTAGTGACCCAGCAGAAGGCAAAGTGTGAGGATTGCGGGTGACCCCATGGGAACTTCTCAGGAAGGGTGGTGTGGGTCCCTAGAAGATGCGTACCAATGTCTCCCAGCATAATCTGCAGAGGTTAGCATGTATCAAGGTGCTTCAACAGAACAATGAAAAAAACTTTTGGGTGGGTTGTTAAGTTTCATATCTAACGGGTCTATATTAGAACACCGAACATTCAAAATGTTGAGTTTTCTAATATCGAAGCCTACCAATCGAAAATACTAAACTTCGAACATTCAGAACAGCAAATTTTTTTCCTGGGGAAAAAATTTGCTGTTCCAAAACACATACACAGAACACAAGCATACCAAACAAACAGCAATCCACACACATACACCTAAACTCTTACACCTAACCCTACACTAAACTATACACACACCACTAACTATCCACTTACCTTAACCCAAACCCCAACCCTAAGGTCCATCACTATTGCACACTCACCTCACCCGCGCCCTAACCCTAACTCACCTAACCCGCCCTAACCCTCATGTACACACAATCGCACACATTCCTAACCCACACTCAATCGCACACTTACCTGAACCTGACCCGTAACTTTCCACCAGAGCACTGAAAATACTGAAGCAACAGAAACAGGCAACCAAATTCTTTCCCAGAGAAAAAAATTGGTTTTCTGTTTCTTTGATATTTTCAGCGTTCGCTGAAAACAGGTCGATATTAGAACACTCTACATTTTAAATGTTTGGTGTTCTAATATTGACCCTATCCAACTGGCCTTGATCCTCAGGACACTGAGGAGTCCAACCTGTTCATGACATTATTCACAAAAATGACAGAAGTGTGGCTGTGTTGCATTCTGGGCTGGTTTACCACCTGTAGATGAACCTTGCCCTATCTCATTCTAGGAGCCACCCTTCATCATGTGACTTTCCCCTTATCTTTTTCACTGTGTCACCTTTCCCATACCCAGCTGTTTACCCTCTGCTTGCCTGTATCATCTACTGTTGTCCCCACCTTTGTATGTATGCCAGTTTTGCAATCTGCATCTTTGTTTTATGCTTGCTGCTCTATGCTTGCTGCTGTCCCTTCTCCATCTATTCCTCCCAGAACCATTCCATGTTACCTTCCCCAGCTACCTTACTTCATTATATATTACAGAGGGGGGTCTCTCTGTCTTTTCATTATCACACACTCACACACACACACACACACACACACACACACACACACACACACACACACACACACACACACACACACACACACACACAAATGCCCATCTCTTTCAGCTGTCATAACTTATGGTTAAACTTGTGCATTTACTCCGCTGGCTATTTGCCCCATTCCTATTTTCCTGTATCTCCCTGTGCTTTCATTTATGCAATGGAATAGTTAACACTTTGCTCTCTGTACTGACCCTCACTGGGATATCTGGATGACAGTGAGTGTTGGCTGTGTCACAACAGCCAGCATTGGCAGTAATATCAGGTATGTTGGTCACATGTCCTTCTTTTGGGCTAGTCATCCAATGGGCATGCCTATTGCTGCTTTTCCTCATAGTGATACAACTCTCATTTACTACGCAGTCCTTTCCTTATATTTATTAGACATGTAGATCATGGTAGATCATGCACAGTACAGACAACTCAGACATCTGCTTTTTTCAATTTCTATGTAGTAATCTGTTTTACCATATCTTTACATATGTATCACATGTTTATTTTGTTGATTTCCTTAAGGAATCACTTTATCTATTTGGGCTTGAAAAAAACTACTTTTCACCATACCAAGCACTCCTCAAATGAAAGATAGGCCGAGCATGAACATTATTAATACACACAACTGTACATCCATCAGTTCATAGGATCATAGGTTATATCTACACAACTTATTGGGTGGATCATCTGTAGCCTCTCTAGTGCAACACCCAGCAGTTGCTACCACTTTCCATTATCATCTGCAGGGCAAGACTCCTCCTTTCATCATGGTTGTATTTGAAGAGGGTGGGGGAACTACTTTGCTTAGTGTAACAGAGTCTGCTCCATAGGACTGGAGTTCTTTGATTGAGTTATCTATCATGCCAGAAGGTGTGGTTTATGTCAAGGTGAAGGTTAAGATGTACTTGTAGGTAAACACGGTGGATGAACTGTTAAAATAGAAGAGAAAAAGGGGAGGAGGGACAAGGATATGAAGTCTGTATCTATAGAAATAACGAATGATCCAGGTCAGACATGGCGTATGAAAAACATGGGTTTGTACACTTTAAGTCAAATAATCATGCACTGGTGAGGTGAAATATTACTGCTGAGAACCAGGGGATTAGACAGATATTGATGATTTCTGGAGGATAGCATAATGGTTAAAGTGCTTACCTTAGAAACACAAGGTGCGGGGTTTGATTCTTACATGGGGTAATTGGCTAGGCTTAAAATGGTCCCCGAGGACAGTTAGCCTAGTACTAATCTATGAATCTATGAATCTATGAATTTGCCAAGAAGTAAAAAGAAGAAGCAATGAGTGGAGAGCTTGGTAAGAGGAATTCTGGGGAGGGGAGGGGAAGGGAGGGGGGTGCAATGGATAGGAGACCATGGGATTCATGTAAAATGAAGATAAAGGAAGAGGAGGTGATGAGATATATGATCCATAAGCAAATGTAATCCAAGAAAAAGGCAGGAGATGTAGTGCAAGAACTCAGGGACTTATAAAAAAGAAACCAACAGGGAGAGAGAGAGAAAGCTGGGAATGGGGGAATTAAAAGAATATTGTAAGAAGAAATAAATAGGCTACTACAGTTAAGAATAATGTCCATGGACAGCTTTGAGTCAATGGGGAAAGAAACTATAAGTGCTGAGCTTTATGATGAATTATATAAGGGAGAAAAAGAGCAGTTCTAATCAGGAAATGAAGAGCAGGAATGTTTGTGGGAGACTATGGATCTCCTAAGGATAGGAGTAGATGACAGGTCAGGAATGGAGAAGAAAATGACTATATAATAATCATAATATATATATTATAATTAATTATTAATTAATTAATTAAATGATTTAGTAAAACTACAAAAACTACTACCACTATGAAAGGCTCACTTACTGTGTCCAAAGTAAAAATTCCAGCAACAAATCAATAGCAAGACTCAGAGACAGCTGATATATCCAGTTCAAAACTTTTACTGCAATGCAACAAAACGCAAGTGCTTTCACCAAACAGGCATCATCAGGTGTATTACAAAAGCACTAACAAACACACCCCTATTTATACATCAAATGTCACATGATACAAATTCAAATTTAAAACCACAAGTTTAAAGACACAACACATATAAAAGACATATAAATTTTATTTAAAAACATGCATAAATAATACATACTAAAACTATACCTTAATACTAGTAACTACCTTCTTAGGGGTCTCTTCTTTAATTTAGGTACTAATGGAACTGATTCATTAAGCCTATGTCCTACGTCAGTCCTAAACTTCACTATCCATGAGGATTCCAAATCCTCGGTCTTAGCACGTATATCACCCTGCCTCACATTTTTATAAATCTTAGCAATTACTAAAAATTTAAATCCATGACTAGAGTCAGTACTCAAAACATGTTTTGCCAATGTACTAACCACATTGCCTTTATTCATATGGTAGATATGTTCTCTTATGCGTTCTCTGAAGGAACGGTCAGTCTTGCCTATGTAAAACTTTTGGCATACAACGCAGTAAGCTAAATAAACAATATGGGAGGTATCATATGTAGCTGCTATTGTGAAAAATTATGTCTTTTATATGTGTTGTGTCTTTAAACTTGTAGTTTTAAATTTGAATTTGTATCATGTGACATTTGATGTATAAATAGGGGTGTGTTTGTTAGTGCTTTTGTAATACACCTGATGATGCCTGTTTGGTGAAAGCGCTTGTGTTTTGTTGCACTGCAGTAAAAATGTAATTATTTATTAGTTTATTAATTAATTATTAATATATAATATCTAAATAATAGAAAGAACTTGGGACAAAGTGTCTAAGAAAAAGTAACTGGGAATGGACAGTATCCTTCAAGAAGAATGGTCAATAATTACAGATCAATTATTAAGATTATGTGAGTCGCTATGTAATATAATTTTAAATGGGAAGAGTTCTTCCAAGTCCTGGAGAGAGGCAGTGATATCTGTTATATATAAGGACAGAAAAAATCTGTGCCCTCTGTCTTCCTACTAGTCCATCATAAATGTTATTTTTTTTTTTAAGTTAAGGCATGACATTAGATGTTTATGGCAATATTTGCAAATAGATTGGCAATAGTATTGCCAAGAATAATACATGAAGACTGATGTTGGTTTGTGTGTATATTTGGGAGGGCAGAGGATGTCAGACAATGCACTACATACATTACTGAAACTGACATTTTTCATAGATGGTGCCATAATAACTATGGTAAGGCTACAAGAGGACTGCAAAATATGTTGGGATATAATTTGAGGAATTCAAGAAGGGAGCTGGTTATAAGGTGATCAAAGGTAAAACACAGATCGACATAGTTAATATGAGCCCAGAAGCAGGGGTATTACATTAAGACTGTATGGGTATATGTGCAGAGGCAAGTAGTAATCTGGAAATTTAGCTAAGTGGAACAATTGTAAAGTCTTTCAGAATTACATGTAGCAAAGCAAGGGGAAAAATAAGGGAAGTACTGAAGAAGTGGCAGATGATTCCACTGTAAGTACACCAGACAGCACAGAAATTATAATGCTAGATTTTACCACATATGCTCACCTAGGACAGATATTTTGGTGGTAACCACAGGACCAGGATCTGAAGAGATAGGAACAGATAATGGCTTAGTATCAGTGGGAAGGAAACAAGCCTAATGTAGCAAGGGAGGTGGTGGTCATTCCAAAAGATAAAGGGGGATTAGGGGTACTGGATCCCAAAATAATCTACAGGCTAGCCAATTGGCTTGGCTAATGCAATATTTGCAGGAATTGAACAATCCTGAATGGAGGAAGATGTCCTAGGAGGCAAATAAAAAGTTAAGCATGGGGAGAGGATTCAATCACCATGTTATTGTCAACAGAAAATGACAGAAGAGGGAAACATTTGTTAGAGGAAATGCATAAAGTTGCAATAGAGATAGTTGGTAAAAAAGAGGTTAGAAACTAGATAATAGATATGCAGGATATAAAGCATATAAATGGATACAGAAAGACAAACTGTGGAATGAAAATGAGTCAAAGAACAGAATAAAATAATGTACTGGAAACAACATGTGTTTGGAGGTAGGGTAAAAGCATGGGAGGAAGCTAAGAAGTGACATTTGATAGACTGAAATGAAGCTATGTGGGAGTGACTAGGATTGGATAGAAAGTGAAATGCTGGATGTTTGAATAGCCTGAATACCCAAGCTAATAAATAATGTGATGGAGATGAGACAAGGAAAGGAGAAATTTAAAATTCCATTGTCCAAAATGCACAAGATGTGGATGCATTTGAAAATGGGAATAATTGAAAAGATGAAGAATTTTAGAATTAATTTGAAGATGAAACAATGAAGGTGGAATGGATATTTCTGCATTAGCCTTCAAAATATGCAACAAAATCAAAGAGGTTCCACTTCTCATCTGCCATTTCTATACACCTACAAGTTCAGAAAGAATATTTAGAGAGAATAACTGGAGATGTTGTGGGTGTGATATGGACCCAAAAGGAACATGGGTGCAAATATTTTGGGACAGTGAAAAACTGAATGTATTAAAAAAAGAGATACAGAAGTTGGTCACTAAAAGTCAGTTTGGGAATTTCAAAGTGATTATAGAGTTGGGAGGAGCAAGGACCAGACACAAGTGTGGATTATTTTGTTGTTAATGAAAAAAAATAATAAAAGTTGTTTGAAGAGGGATGCTCTGAAAATAGATGAGTTGTGTAAATTATTAACAAAATTGACAGATCAAGAAGAATGCAGCCAAGAGTTAGGTAGATGGAATACATTAGTTGGTTAGAACTTCTGGACGAGGAAGCTGTGACCAAATAATGGGCCTACTGTCTCCCACTGGTGGATGGCCCCCTTGGTGTTGCTCTCTGGGCCACCATGCACGGGGCAGACATCCCCGGTCAGGGGGTAATTTAAGGGTTGGGGTGTGGAGCATTTTGCACCCCACACAGAAAATCAAAGCAAGTTGAATGAGCCCGGGCCATGGTGAAGGGATCCTATCACACACCAGGGGGTGCCGCTCCTTGGCTGCCAGCCATGCCCCTTGGCATCAGCCACAATGAGCACAGGAGGTCCACTCTCCACTTCTCTCTGGCTCTCATCACCATGTTTTTTCCTGCCTTGTGACCTGCTAGGGTCACAAGTGCCAGCCTTAGACCAGCACCCCAGATGCCCACTCCATGGTGAGAGGGATCCCCTTCTGTCATGAGCTGAGTTAAGATCTAGTTCTCTAAGTACAGCATTAGGAGGAAGAAATAAGGATAGGAAATAAAAGGGAGGAAACATATAACTAAATATGCCAATATGTGTGGGGATAATATTTAAATACAAATGGTAAAAAGGAAGGGTCATATTATCACTGTGTGAGTCAAAAGAAATTTGTTTTATTACATGGATAACCTATATGATTGTAACCGAATGTACATGTTAGACAGTATTAGCTTTGTTAATAGGGACATTTTAGTTAATGTCATTTCAGTAGTGAATGCACATTCCATAAAAACGCTATTATTTTTTAGGACATTTTATAAACAATGTGGGAAATGTTATAAAAAGTGTGTCACTGAGACTTAAATATAAATGCGATGATGGTTAAGATATTCAGTACAAATGTTCGTGGCATTACCACTTTTGTGGATAAGAAGCAGGTCACTCGGGACAGAGTCATTTGTGGTCTTGTAAGCCAGGAAGAGAGACAGAGAAAGACAGGACATTTTTTTTGTAATCTATGAAAAAAGGGATCATGGGGTAAAGAAAGGATGAAAATATTACTAACAATGCCATAGTAAAGAATTCAATTATGGCCTTGCAAATTGAGGAGTGGAAAGGAATGATAACATCCTTGGGCCTAAAGAAACCGCCCTTAGTAATAAGTTTGGCTAAGCAGGATTTTCTAATTCCCATGTCTACACAGTGATCATTGAAGAGCTTATTTGCCAACGATGTGCCAAGATCTCTGTGTCTGCATGATAGCAATTCTTTTGGAATCTGAGAGCACCCAGTGAAGTTGATGCAGTCATCAGCAAACTTAGTCAGCTATAGACCATTGACTTCAGCTTTGACATCAGAGAATTAAATGCCAAACAGGAGGGGTCCTTGTGACACAGTAAGTAATTTTAAACTGGGCATCAGTACATTGTAAGATGCCCGTACACACCCACATATGCACACATGCACACAGGCACGCACACACACACACACACACACACACACACACACACACACACACACACACACACACACACACATATACAGACACACACACACACACACACACACACCACACACACACACACACACACACACACACACACACACACACACACATGTGTGCAAAGGCATACAGAGACACACATGTACATATACACAATGTTACAATGCTATAATATTACATACAACAAATTCAGGGCCTATATAGGCCTTCAATGAATTTACCTCCATATAAACTATGACCAAAATTCTATCACTAACAAAACTATCTAGGCCTTGCTTAAATTTCAAAATAGTATTTAATTTCCTAATTTTAAAGGTAAAGAATTTCACCAACTACTAGTCCTAAGATGAAAGCAATTTTGCTTTATCCTCAAATTGTTTGTTCTATCTCAACCAAGTAATTATTATTTCTAGTTTCCAAAAAATGCTGTGGTTTAACAATACCTGCATTAGTACCATAACAATTAAAAGAAAGCATTTATGGTTCATTGCTAAGTACTAAGCTAGCTGCCCTTGTGGGCCATTTCAAGCCTAGCCAATTTTTCTCAAAGGTAAGAAACAAACTCTGTACCTTGTGTCTTTGAGGTAAATACTTTATGCCAACCATCCCACCTTACATTATAATAATGATTTAAGCTGTGTTTGATGACTAATATCATGTAATCCCCTTCTTTGATGGGTAAAGAATCTTTGTATCTTTTCAACTATTTCAATCTTTGTATCCTTTCAACTCTTTCAGTCTGATTCATACTATACATACACACAGATCCCCCACACTCAATTGCTGGTCTTATTAATGTCTTAAAGAGCATTAATAAAACATCCTTATTGCCACTTACTGTAACATCAAGTAGCTGTCATTATTCACAATAATACTGCTTTATGGTTTCCAGTAAATGTCAATCAAAACTAAACCCTTTATCAATATTAATCCCTAAATCCTTAATGTTGTTCAGCTTCTTAATAAAACATGTATTCATTACATACGGATACCATGGATTCTTTTTTTTTTTCTCCAAAATGTATAATATGTCTTATGATGAGCACAGACAAGAATGATAGAAATAAACAAAGAGGAAAAGGGCATGGTAAATATGGCAATATCCCCAAGATAGGATGTGTCCATGTATGTATGCATCCAAGGAAGGCAGTAGAATAACATCAAGCACATATTTAGATAGCACGGTATGTATTGCTGATTACTGCTCTTCTGCAAGTATTTTATATTATCACACAGGATAATATATATATATATATATATATATATATATGTATATATATATATATATATATATATATATATATATATATATATATATATATATATATATATATATATATATAAAATGGTCACACAAAGTTACATGTCAGTGTAGGTGAATGGTTAGGATACAAACATTACTGACATGCTCACTGGAGAGGCCATTTAGCAAGGACAGTATATACAATACACTGCATGTGCATAGACTGAAGATACACAACATGACTTGCCTGAATAAGACTGACATGTCACCATAGCTCTCATCCAACCAGGGACAAATAACAACAGACTCCTGGAGAAGTGTAGACAGAAACAGGCATGATTATGGACACTTTTAAAATATTATGACCATTAATTGGCAGCACTGATGGAATATTTGTATGTGACTTATTATACATGTTCTGCTAGAATAGATATGTACAACTGTAATGATTGTCAGCATTATATATGTGGAATTCACCACCCACATTTTGGAGGTGATAAGAGGGACAGTGTTAAACCTGGAGTTGAAATCAGGGCAATCCTGGCCAGTTGAGAGGTTTGCATAACAAGTAAGACACAATCCCCACCTGCAATAATCAAACCCATCACATCAACATTGCCATTGAGCTGTGTATTTACTAGGTATAACACAGAAAGATTTACAACACAAGGAGCTAATAGAACCCTTGAAGGGAAGTCTGCACTGTCAAATCCTAATGAGAATGCATCTCAAGGAATAGTTCTTTATGGCCTTCCAGAAATATAGTAGCAACTGTGGCAAATGTGATACACATGGCTAAAACATCCCTAGCTGATGTAATTAACACCCATATGGATTAACACCCATATGGATAACAACACAGCTCCTCGTGGTCCTGCAGAGTGGTCCTAGCTACAGAGAACTCAGAAAAGCGACTACTTTCTGGATTTAAGTATCTTTGCTGTTTTTTTTTTACTTGAAATAGCTTCTCTAGCTTACCCTAAACAAGCTTAAACTGTTTTTAAGCTGTTTGCTGCATTATTTTAATATCTGCACTTAAAGTTACATTTTAGTCGAATTTGATCGAAAGTTTGTTTGTTTGTTTGTTTGTTTACGTTAACTGTTGAGGCTGCCCACTAAAGTGTGCTAGCCTGTGTAACTGATTTATTACTGTTTCTGCATTTTCTGTGTGTTTCTATCTAAAAACAAAAAAAACAAAAAAATAATCCTTGTTTTCCTGCCTCTCCTCGACTAGTTTAGACCAGTTTACAGGCATTGCTGTATTCTGGGCTGTGGTGTAGTTCCTGTGTTGTCCATTACCTTACTTGGATAGAAGGAAGTTTCTTTGCTCACCAGTGGGAGTGGGGAGCCTTGAGCAGCCTACCTGTCCCTGTAGGAAGTGACCTCAGCACAAGAGCTGTAGTAATTGCTTGTTTTGGACAATTTCTAGCTCTTTTGAAGTTCCCTGTTTAAAATCCGCGTTTGCACAGCTTTGTGCATTTCTGCGCATAGTGCAGCGCCGGTTAAACTTCTTCTGGCTCCGCCAAGTCTGCTCTTCAAATTTTCCCTTAAGGAAGCTCTACTCTTAGTATAATCAGACTACTCGCTATATTATAAGCCTAGCACTTGTTCTCAAAACTTCTCTACTAAGTAAGCACTCTCGTACTAAGTAAGCACTACATCCACCTACCACCCCTGTGAATATCCACTTCCCTTAAAGGCACAGCACTCCCTTATACTGTTCTAGCACATCGAGTGGTAGATTACTGGCGTCCTCTCCAGTTCAGCTGGTTAATCTGGGTATCTTGAGACATTGCTACAATTGCCTCATGTACACAGACAACCCTCTCCTCCTCCCAACAAACACAAATACATGTGAGAGATGCAACTATATAGCCAAACTGGAGGCTGAACTCTCTCAACTCAGGGCTGGCATGACCAGACAGGAGGAGATGGTAACCACACACACAACAAACCCAGTCCCACATAGACCTACCACAACTGCAAACCAAACACATAAAAACACAAAGACATACTCGGAGGCTCTAATAAAAAACTTACCAAAACAACAGAGGCTCCCAAAGCAGATATCCAAAAATCCACCACCTCAAAACAAAACACATGCAACACATACTTCAATAAATCAGTGTGTCAATCAATCACAGCCCTTAAGGCCAAACACCATGCCTGATACACTAGTAATAGGTGACTCTATAGTCAGACACACTGATGTCCCGCTTACCAGGCTGAAAAAGGAGAGGGTGACTGTGAGCTGCCTATTGGGAGCTAGGATCCGCCACATAACACACACACTCAGGTCACTCCAAAGCAAGTACAAATATGACTCCGTCATTGTCCATGCTGGCGTGAATGACCTGAGACGTACCTCCCTGGACTACATGAAAAGAGACATAGAGGAGCTCTCTGATTATGTAGCCCAGGCTGGTATGACCCTGACCCTGAGCAGCATCTTGCCCTCACCAAGAATTATGCCACAATACAAAGACAAGATGATCAGCTTTAATAATTGGCTCAAGTACTGGTGTCATTCTAAGGGGATCCAATGTCTGTCTGCCTGGGATGACATGTTGGACAAGCCACGCTGCTTCGCAAAGGACGGCTTGCACCTGTCACCACTGGGCTTCCGGATATTGGCTAAGGCTCTTGCCACCCCCATAGTGCCTTTTTTAGGCAAGGCTCAAAAGACAAACCCACCTCCTTAGAAAACAAAAATGGAAAAAACTAAGGGTAATGCTGCTCAACGCCAGAAGTCTAAATCTCAAGATGCAGGCACTCGATGCACTCCTCAGTATGGATAACATCGACGTCTGTGCAGTAACTGAAACCTGGTTCAAGGCTCCTGAGAGCACCCCAGCGCTACCAGGCTATACCTCGTATCATGCTTTTCGGCCCCAAAACCCAGGTCGAACCACAAAGGGAGGGGGAGTGTCCATATTCATCAAGGACACCCACACCTCCAGGTTAGTAGCAACACATGAAGTATCGGAGACCATACAGATGCAACTAACCATAGGCAAAACTGCTATACAACTGGTAGCATGTTACAGACCACCCTCCCAATCTCAGGAACACCACTCAGCCTTCCTGAAGTCATTGGAGGATATGAATGTACTCACAAAATACCATCATACTGGGAGACTTCAACTACCCAAACATAGATTGGGTGCATTATTCTAGCCCTAACACCCTAGCCCAAAGGTTCCTGGAATTCATAAATTCAAATGCACTGGAACAACTAGTCACCTCTCCCACTAGGGGAGATAATATACTAGACCTGATCATCACAAACATGGGGACAAAATGCTCCACACTGGAGGTATACCCCTCACTAGTGAGATCTGACCACAAACTAATCACCCTGGATGTACATATCCCACCTCCACCCCCAGCACAAAAGACCACAGTGAAAAACTTCTCAAAAGCAGACTTCACTCTTCTTAAGACTGAGATGGTATCCTTTAAGCCCACTGGGCCAGTGGATACCACATCCCACAATGCCTAATCCTTCACAAATGCTTTCTATGGACATCTCCAAGAATGCATGGATCATGCAATCCCAAATAAATCCAAGTCCCTCTCCACCAAAGGCAAGCGTCCTGTCTGGTGGACCTCAGCCATTAACAAATTGTATAACAAAAGAAGGAAGCTACTGCAAGACAGAGCAAAATCCCATAAAGGGAAGACATCTCTGATCAACACGAGCAGAAAACTATGTTCTCTCATAAAAACATCCAAGGCCAACTTTGAGAGAAAAATCACTAAGGACACTAAAGATAACCACAAAGCCTTCTTCAGCTATGTTAGAAACCTGGGCGGAAACCATCAGATATGCTCAGAGTTAGTTTACAACAACAAAAAATATACTGAACCCACAGATATTGCCAACATTCTGGCTGACAGGTTCAGTGCAAATTTCTCCCCTCCCTCACCCCCAAAAGAAGAAATACTTATCCCAGCTGAATGTAATCTCCTGTCATCTCAGATGTCCAAGTGAGAGCCACCCTCAACAAAGCTAAAAACACAGCATTAAGGGGACCTGACAGTATCCCGGGTTGCATTCTACGTGAACTCCAAGAGGAGCTAAACCCGCACATAAAAATGCTATTTAACCTTAGCCTTACTACAGGATATGTACCTGAACACTGGCATACAGCAACAGTGGTCCCACTCCACAAAGTGGGTACCTCTACAGACCCTGGGAAATACCGCCCCATAAGCTTAACCAGCCTGGTCTGCAAAGCTACGTAAAGAATCATTATGGAACTCATAATCAGAGACATTGGGGACCTACAGACACTTGACCCCACCCAGTTCGGCTTTGTAATGGGCAGATCCTGCCTTTTGAATGTGGTTGACTTTTTCAAAACACTCACTAGAGCCATTGATGAGGGCAAAGCAGTCCATACAGCCTACCTGGACTTGGCTCAGGCCTTTGACACAATACCCCACTCAGGCATCATAGATAAGCTCAACAGCTTAAACGTAAACCCTTATGTCACTAGATGGGATGCAAACTGGCTAAAGGACAGAACCCATAAAGTTAAAATCGCTGGAGCAATGTCAGACTCAAAGCCAGTCACAAGTGGTATCCCACAGGGATCTGTCCTGGGACCCTTCTTGTTCGGCATTTATTTCTCAGATGTTAAAGCAAATATGGGAGGGTTGTGGCTGACAAAGTTCGCAGATGACTGCAAACTAGGCACCATAGTCGATACACCAGCGGACACATACATCCTACAAAAAATGCCTCACAGAAATGGACAACTGGTGCCGGAGTCATGGCCTTAAACTAAATGCCAAAAAATGTATAGTCATCCCCTTTGGGAAAAACAAAGTACCCACAAATTATCACATAGACAGCAACCCACTGAGTGCGGAAAAAGTAATCAGAGACCTAGGGACCCAAGTCGACAGCGACCTCTCATTTGACACCCACGTTGCCAAAGTGGTTAGAAAAACATTCTACCTTGCACACCTTATCATGAAGGGATTCACATCCAGATCCAAGGATGTCATTGTACCCCTATACTCCTCCCTCATCAGACCCATGATTGAGTACAATGCCCCATTTGGTATGTACCTCACCCGGCATTTGCAACAGCTGGAGAGACCACAAAAGTACCTCACCAAGAGGATCAAGGGTCTCCAACATATGTCTTATTCTGCCAGACTAAAGAAACTCCAGCTCTATTCAGTAGCATACCGCCTGCTCAGAGGTGATCTCTGCCTGACGTACAAGGCCCTGTCCAATCAGGAACTGATGGACATGCTCCACCTCAAAAAATCCAAATCCATCAGGACCACGAGAGCTAAAGACTTAAACCTCGGCACAAGTATGAATAGGACATGCTGGAGGGATAGATTCATAACCCAGAGGCTTCCCATGCTCTGGAACAAGATCCCAGTTCATGTTAGGCAGAGCCCCTCACAGACTCTCTTCAAGAGAAATCTTGATGAGTGGATGGGAGATGGTAAGTTTACCCCAGGGGTCACATCTGTGTCACTACTAGACAGGGGCACAGTAAACTAATTCTATTATATAAGGGGACCTTCACTGTGTCACTACTAGACAGAAGCACAGTATTCTAAATCTATTCTGTGCATTTTTGTACCATTTCATGGGGTGGCGAAAGCCACATCACTATGGCTAGACTTACAAATGCCCCAGGGCAGATAGCCTAGTACTAAACTATGAAACTATGAAACTATGAAACACATAGAAATGCCATATTATTATGAATGGATTCCCTACACACATCTTGGTATTGCATGCATCTGCCACATATAATAGCAATGATATGCATATTGTCTGGAGTATCTGCAACTGAAGTATGAATTAAGCATTGATCTGGTATAATGACTGGTACAACTGTATGTGAGACTGATGCAGTGCATCAGCTATGTCCATGTGCACAAAAAGTACAGCAGTGCAAAGTCAACTGTCAGTGATCGAGGAAGCTGTCACTGTGATATTGTACACATAGCAAACAATACATGAAGCACACTCTATAAGTACATGTCAAACCTTAGCACATGTGCCATATGATCACTGTACCCCGACATTGCCAGTGAAAATGTTATACTGCCTTAAAATCTTAAAATAAATCCATATGTGTTCATGCAAACTATCACGTGGTAATGCTGATGTGATGTAGTTGTATATCCATGATGTAGTGCAGACACACTATAGGTTTTTCTGTGCCACAATTGGACTTCAGGCTGAACATCACCTCCAAATAAAACCCAGGGTATGAATCACTTGAGACAGAGTGAACTGTTAATACAGTCATACATCTCTACCTATTTTACATCACTACGTCAGTTGTACATCATATGCCTCTATGTTTATAAGAGGAAATGTATGGGTGAGGACCCTGACACCATATATGGACATATAACAACTGAGATGAATGTGGTTCATGTAGAACAGTTAATGACACATATGCACAGTCACACAATGTTGCTGTGGAACAGCTGTATAGTCCTTGTGAATAGCAACACAAATGTGCATACAATCAATTCCCCAAGGTTGCAAGGGAATCTGAACATGTCATCGTTTTGTGTATATAACAGCATTCCAACATGTGGATGAACCCAAGCATATGTAGCAATGTAATCAGTATGACTTAATATTGCTGTATGTCACATAACGTTTCCAGATGCTAGGTATACACATGCACGCCTGCATCATACTGCAGCTGTCACTGTGATGGTTGAATGAGAACTGTATAGAATGCTAGTATACTTCACTATAGGAGCACATGCCTAAGTAAGGTGACTATATATATATATATATATATATATATATATATATATATATATATATATATATATATATCATCATCATCATCCCATGTCAACAGTCCTCAGGAGGCATATATATTACTATAGCTGCTATGGAAGGAACATGTAACCAAATGGCAACAGCGGGCATCAATGCAGTAGCTCAAATCACAGATTGGAATACACTGTTGTAAGGCTAGAGTAACATCTACACATCAGCATAGTACACGTGTATGACAACAACATTGACATGCAATGTTCAGAGGGTCATAAGACATTACTAGGCTAAAGGCCAAGAGCTCATAAAATCCTAATATTATTATATGACTTAAACCCAAATCACTATATCTTATGATGGAAGATAGTAGGGGTACATGAATATGTGTGCATGTATTTGATTGTATTACATACTGCCTCTGTTCATATGTGACATGTGTACCACCCCATGACAGAATAAGCAATCACACATCCAGTGGTCAGGAGATGTCTTGCAGAAGGTAATGGAGGGGCTCTGCTTCACAATGCATGTTCATAGGTTTATAGGTTCATAGGTTGATACTAGGCTATTGGTCCTAGGGCCTATACAAACCTCGCCATAACAATTCCCTGGATATTTCTTCCCACAATATTTACTTCCTTGGACCCTTGTCTAGCAGGGTGGAAAAAAAATAAAATAAACAACCTCTGCGAGGCTCAAACTCAGGACCCTGCACACCATAGCCAAAGTAATTTACCACTGAGCCATGTCAGATATAAAAGTATATTAGCTTTATAGGTTAGTACTAGGCTAACTGCCTTTTTGGGCCATTTTAAGCCTATCCATTTACCCCATCTGAGAATCAAACCTTGGACCTTGTGTTTGTAAGGTAAACACCTTAATTATTATGCCAACCTCCCATACATTTTATACATTTTTGAGATGATAGCATACTCAGTGTTCCACAGAAAGGATGTTATGTGAACAGAGAGAGAGGCAGGGAATGTTAGATTCATAGGGCTATGTAAAAGTTTCTCCTAAGTGGGAGTCAAATAGAAAGCTATTTAAAACATCGTACAAAGACTGGAATATAACACCATCCTCATACACAACAGTTGACTGAGGTCATATTCGAACACCACACCTGTGTACATACTGTATCAAAGCTGGTTCTATACAATGTAAGACTACTGCCACCACAGATGTCTGATTTGAATAGTGTCAGAGTGCACTTTACAGAGGATGAAATCATCAGTGTATGCTGAGAAGAGGATGTTTTAAGGGCTGTATGAAATAATTGTAGTCATATAGTAGTGTGAAAGTACCTCGTGAATGCTACTTGAGTTAGGACAGCTGGACCTGGACTCACTCTCTTCTGACTATGCACACACCCACTCAGACATAGGCACAAACAAGTTGAGTGCTGTGAGATAAGAACCCTCATCTATCTAATTTTACAAGGTAGAAAACACAGTGCTTAATGCTCACGCCACTGCAGAAGTCTGTTTTTATTAGTGCCACAGTACATTTTATAGAGGACAACATCATTTATGCTGAGAAGAGGATGCTGGGAGGGCTGCATGGAATTGTTTGCATAGTAGTGTAAAAGTACTTTCTGAATATGACTTCCATGAAGGGTGGCAGGAGCTGGGCTCATTCTCTTTTGACTAAACGCACACTAAGACATACACACACACACACACACACACACACACACACACACACACACACACACACACACACACACACACTAGAACCCCATACTGATCTAACTACACAAGGTAAAGAACACAGTACTTAACTCTCATGCCACCACAAAAGTCTGACTTGATGACTGTTACAGTCATTTTATGGAGGATGACATCATTATCATAGTCTAACAGGTAACATCTACTGTTGTGAGACTTGTGTGCACAGTCAATACTTGTGATTTGATTGTGTGATTGCAATTTGCAAAAGTACAAATTGATACATCCTGGCAACTTAAGTGAAAGAAGCTGTTATGAATGCATATTGGAAAAAGTGAGACAGACAAGTACCTGCTTCCCAAGATGTTGTGCAGATGATACACACAAAAGCACACACTTTGGAAACACCAGTAGTGCATTGATGGAGTTAGGTGTCTTCATATTCAGATGAAGATATGTCCACATTAATAAACATTTCTGACAATTTCACTGGGATCTGATCATGAATGACCAATGTCCAGTGTCACTACATGAAATGTAACAATGCAGTTGCACTCTATAATTCTGGAGTCTGTTTCACAATGGCCCAAGTCCTGATAAATCATTTTAAAGTATATTGCTGCAGGGCACACATGAATATCAGAAAGGATGTGTTCAGTTAAGGCTGTCACTGCCCTTCTCTTGTGTTTATGAATGCATTTGCATGTATTGGAGGATTATAGCCCAGTAACCAGATTTATACATGCTATATACCGCTTAATATTAACAAAACGCACCTCTGCAAAGCTGATTTGTGCTGATGATGGCAAAATATTAGCACATGTGTGATTCGAATTTCAATAATTCAGCTTAGACTTGTGAAGTAGCAGTATCCACTACTTGTGCCCTTTGCCAGACTGCATGCAAATAGGGACATACAGTAACTGACCTGACTGGGGTGAATTTCACCCCATATCTTTTTGTTGGTAATTGTTCAAGTGTCAGGCTTGCAAGATACATTATGAGAGAAATTGCTGGCAGCTAGTATGGTGTGCATGCTGTAGTCTATCTACAAAATGTTGGGGCCAAATTTTTATTTCATAAATAACTGTTGACCTTGACTTCCCCACTTGCATGACATTAAACACGGGGCAAAAGTGGTTCTTTGCTTAAGTAAAACTGAAAATTTTAATTTAGTATGCCTTCTTTCATGCAAACAGGCTCTGTGGTGATGCACGACTGTCAGCAGTCTGGACAGTACTGAATGTGGAAAATAGAGCTACTGACAAGCTTTCTCTGTGGTACAGTGTGTTGAAGCAGTTGGTTCCTTCTTGGAGCACAGGCGAGTCATGGTTCAAATCCAGATGATTTTATTTTTTTACAAATGGTGTCAGGATGTCATTTGCTAAGTAAATGTGATCAGGACTGCAAATGTGACTACCATTGACAACACTAAAGTATGTGCCTTCCCCAAATTGCATCAGTAATGCCTACCTCAATACAATTGTACAACAAGCAGCTGTTTTGCAGGCTTCACTACAAATCAAGAGTTAATTGTGTGTACAGCTTTCTACAAATGACAATGGGTGGTACATCTTTTGAAATTTTTATTATGACTCAGCCAATATGTTAACTATTTGTGTAGGGCTATCATCCTACCAAAGATGCTGCTATATATTCTGATGAGAAAGAGGAGGTGATGGCAGACAGAGGGCTGTAGAGGACATAGGAGGTACTGTCTTGGCACATTCATGAACATCTTAATGGTGTGCTGGTATGACGTTTCTTCTCAATCAGAATATGTCCTTCTCTATAGCATGAATTGCATGAGATAAGTATAGTGGAAATATAGATTGAAAATAGTTAATACATCCATAAACATCTGTTTGGAGAAGATGTGAGACATCTAAAATATAATGATGCCATGTGGGAAGTGATCTTTGACAGTTATATAGGTTCATAGATTCATAGGTAGGTACTAGGCTACTGGCCCTATGGCCTATATACGCCTAGCCAAAAAGGTACCCTGGCTTTTGCCACCCAAGAAAATTATTTTCCTGTGTCCTTGTCAAGCATAGCCACAGAAGTGATCCCTGGGGTGAATTTCCTATTTCCCATCCAATCATCAAGAGCTTGTTTGATATAGATAGGTAGTTTGTTCCAGAGTTTGGGAAGTCTCTGGGACAAGAATCTATCCCTCCAGCATGTTCTGTTTATCGTGGTGACAAGGTTTAGGTCTCTAGAGCATGTAGCTCAGAGGGATTGGGATTTCTTTAAGTGGAGCATGTCCAACACCTCTGGGTTTGACATAGCTTTATATGTTAGGGAGAGATCGCCTCTGAGTAGGCAATATGCGACGGAGTAAAGTTGGAGTTTTTTTAGATGGTCTGCGTAAGGCATCTGTCTTGAGGCCAGTAATCCTCTTTGTGAGGTATTTCTGTGGCCTTTCCAGTTGTTGTAGATGTCTTGTGAGGTACATACCAAAAGGGGCATTATACTCTATAATGGGTCTAATGAGTGATGAGTAGAGGGGAACAATTATCTCTTTTTTCCTGGATGAGAAACCTTTTGTGATGAGGTGTGCCACATAGAAGGATTTCCTGACTACTGTGGCAATGTGTCCCAAGGTCTCTTCTCACACTTTCAGTGTTAAGTAGACTACCACCTATGTGGTAGTTCATGGGTACAGAGTTTTTACCAAAAGGAATGACAATGCACTTTTTGGCATTGAGCTTGAGGCCATGGCTTTGACACCAGGCATCTGTCTCAGTGAGACCCTTTTGAAGGATGTCCACATCATTAGGAGTTTTGATTATGGCTCCTAGTTTGCAGTCATCTGCGAACTTCATTAGCCAAAGACCTTCTGTGTTAGCCTGTACGTCAGAGAAGTAAATACCAAACAGGAGAGGACCCAGGACTGAACCCTGTGGTACTCCACTTGTCACTGGTCTGAAGTCGGATTTGGAGTCTGCTACTTTCACAGTGTGGGTTCTGTCAGTGATCCAGTTGGCAACCCATCTTGTGACATAGGGATTTATACCTAGTTTAGTGAGTTATCAATTGTGACCCACCCTATGGTTTACTTGATAAGCACAGGTATCATACTTACGTAGGAGAAGGGTTGGACAGATGGATAGGTAACAGATACAATGTATCATACTTACGTAGGAGAAGGGTTGGACAGATGGATAGGTAACAGATACAATGTATCATACTTACGTAGGAGAAAGGGTGGACAGATGGATAAGCAATAGATACAATGCAGCATACTTATATAGGAAAAGGGGTGGACAGATGGATAGGCAACACTTACACAGGAAAGAGACGTCTGAAAACAGTCCTTAAAGGCATCCCCTACTGCTAGGTTAAAAGCCTTGGCAAGACTGAAAGATACATGCATACATCTGATCATTACCTGAACATGACACAAAGGGAATCGTACAACAGATTTTGAAACCTTGCACACTACAGGAGCACTGATAGCCTTTTGAATCAGAGTAACATGTTGGTATTATCCATCACCAGAGTCATGACAGTACGCAGGTATGGAGAAACCATGAGATGACCTTTACATCTACCAGCCTAATGGATGCACACATGTAAAGAGGGCTGGTAGTAAAGGGGTGAATACAAGGAGAGGCAGACATACACATAACAATGTTTCTTGTAATGGAACGTACAGAGACATGTTTTTGGTGTGTTCTCATATTTATCTGACATGCTCTGTAGCATGAAATGACTGACAGGGGGTAAAGAAGAGATAGTAGAGGGACAAGAGGCTTATGACAAGCAGAACAAGGATGGATAAATATATCATAGTTTTGGGGATGTATGTCACTTCAAATATTCTTTTTAGCTAGTATCCAATATATCTCCATGAGAACTCCTAACTGTGGCAAATGTTAACATTTCCCTGATTAAAAATATCATAGATGTATAACATCACACTAAGAAATGATGGGGGATCCATCTGGAATTGAACCTCTGATGCTATGGGCAAAAAGAAAAAAAATTCAGTCAAGTGATTTATGTCAACACTCCACCTAGGAAGTTACACTTTATTACATTCAGCAGTCTACAGAACTGTCAGAGTAACTGTTTCAATGTAGTGTTTTTACTCTACTTTAACTGTGTTCCTGTAGCACAGCAGTATTGCATGGAGATAACCAGAATAGTGTGGCTGTTGGCAAAAACTCACCAAGTTTTGCCATAGGATATGAACAGCCATTCACCCCACTCGCCATTTGTGTATGACGCTCTGTGCAAATGCAGAGGACAGAAAGGGAAGTCTTCTCTGCAGTTCATTTCTGGCCATGTGTGTTGTGTGTGATTCTATTCTTTGATTAGATTAAATGTGTGAAAATGAGGTTGACAGGAAAGTGATGAAATGGGGTGGTAAGCAGAGCAAAAAACAAAGACAAAGCAATACAGGAATTTGCAAGAAAGAATTAAGAAAGAACCATAGATAACCACTCCTTCAATGCAGTAATGTGCAGATGTAGACAGAATTTGATGAATTTGGACTGTCACCACAACACAGATGGATGACAACAGCACAATGATGTTGAATAGTTAATTGGACCAAATGAAGTATGTCAGGAAGACACATATGTATGGGACATTTATTTTTGTGGGACAGATGACATTTTTTTGGGGGGGGGGGGTTCAGAAAGAGGAATGTTGTAGAACAGACCTAAGAATGTGAAAGCTAGCTAGGTAGAGTATGTGAGGAAGCAGGTGCAGACAAGCAGGACACACAAGACAGACACAAGGATGGTGCTGGACACAAAAGTTTGAGGGATACCATGATTGGGGATAGGTAGGGGACATCAGAGGAACATGGCTGCCAAGTGAGGAAACAGTGAGAATCTAGTCCTCACCCTTAGAACTGTCATAACTATTGGTTTCCTCAATTGCTTGATGTGGGAATCTCTCTTCTAATTTAATGAGCAACTTTTCCAGCGACTGATGCAGTCACCAAGGCCAGTGTCTGTTTGACCGTGCACTATCCCTGGCAGCTCCTGGCAGGTGTCATAATCACCACCTCCACCAGTACTCCCAAAGAATACCACAGCACCACCTGTTGGGGCAATGCTACCTGATGTGAATGGACCAGGTAGGCCAGGGGCTGTGGAGGCAGCACTGCCATGTTTCATCCCAGAGGTGCTGGGTCTTGATTTGTTAGCAGGCGAGGGGCTGGTCACTAAGCCAGAGTGGTTGGTCGACTTCACTGTGCTGAAATCTTTTTGGCATGTTGGCAGAAAGGTATGACATCAGAATGTTGTGATTCCAGGTAACCAACCAAAAAAAAAAGATAGATAAGGGGTGGGATGAAACAAAAAAAGAAAAGAGATGATTAGAACAAAATATTTCACATTCATGCTTTATTGCTATAAATATCCTTTTTATTATTATAATAGCTATAGAGCTTTCACAATCTCAAAAATGATTGTGAATTGTTTCAAGTAATCCTTGAAGTTTTTTTAAGATACTACCGATTAACTTAATAACATGGCATTACAGCTAATATTGCTGCATTTCAAATTTAATATTTGTTGAATGTGAATCTATAGGTTACTTGTGAGAATTGAACCCACATAATCTAGATACATTATTGCACTTGCTTAATACAATTACCAAAAGCTACAGAAGAAAGCATACATGCTTCATGTTACAATTAAGATAGGCATGTTGAAACTGATACTGATCTATTGAATCACAATATATTTATTGTAGTCAGGGTCAGTTGTGCTGCAGACATATCCCATGCCTCTCTGAGTCAGTCCAGTCTCTCAGCATGTGCCTCCCTGTTCACTGTGATTTACTCTGCAGCTGTGAAATAAAGAATGACAGAAAAAGAGACAGGAAAGCATTATGCATACCAGTCTTTGGTACACCACTGCATATCATTTCAAGTTGATTTGTATACTTGATCAACTCAGTTGGGTTAGGAGTTCGAAACTCATCCAGCCACTTGTTGAGTTGTGCCTGCTTGTGTCTCTTTAGGTCACTGCAGTGGTGCCTATACTGCTCCCCAGTATGTGGTATGCCAGTTGCACTGGAGACTACCTTGGCTAGGTAGTTCCAAGCCTCAGCCTCACACTGAGACCCAGTATAGTCCCCCCGCAGCAGCCGCTGGCTGTACCGCTTCACAAGGAGTGCAAAAAAAATTTGGACTTCTCCACATCCCACCTCTGTGCCCTGAATTTGGCACCATTCTTCCCATCTCCTGCCATGTCTGCAATGGTCCTCCAACAAGAATAGAAATACTTTCCTACCAAATTGTGATATTCCCTTTTATGACCATTGTGCAAACATGCACAACTATGCCAACCACATTTGTGCAATGGTAAGTGAAGAGAAACATTGCCAAACAAAGAGGAAGGGATTTTATGAAACAGCAATGATGATGTGACATTTGGCAGTGATTTATGGCATGAATGTTAATATACCTGGTCACACTTTGTCCAATGGTCAACAATAAAATGCTAAATGACTTGGCTTTTAAGCTATGATGTTTGGACAGGTCAATGGGATGACTTGACACATATTTTGTGGGGACTTGCACACTGTTAAAAGTAATTTGTACAATGTGGGATTCAAACCTGTGTAAACGAGAATACATACATTTCGCCATAGGTGACTTTTCCTCATTGCAACAGAAAACATCTTTGTCAACCATTGCCATTACCGGCATGCAATTTAAAGGGTGAATGGTGCTATACTTCCGTTAGGCCTATATGTGTGTGACATTAAAAGGTCCTGGCTTATGCATTCTCAGGTGTGATGCAGGACAATACATTGGAAATGGATAGACTTGCATGACATTATTAATAGAATTTGGAGATATGACACATACCTCACAATACATATTGTTTTACAGTTAGACTTGGGTTATGGGAGGGTGTAGATGATTGTCAGTAAATTATTGTATCAATCAGAGATAGGCAACTGCATTTGGTTTACATAATCATCATCATGCTAAACCAGTTACACACATAATACATATTGTACCTACGAAAGTTTGTCTAGGCAAACAATAATGATAACTTTCTGTCAATCAACGTGCTATACATAGCTGGTATGTAATATTATCTTTCTAATCAACATTTTGTGAAAACTTACAGTAGGACACCCTTGCTAAAAAGTGGAGTGTGCTGGTCACAAGTTTATTTTCCACACTCAGTACTATCCAGAGTGCTGACAACTACACATCGCAGCTGAGCCTGTTTGCACGGAGGAATGTGAACCCAATAAAACTTTTCACTTTTTTCCTTAAGTAGTGAATCCTGTTTGAGCATAGGTAGACAATGTAAAATGTAAAATACAATAGCAAACATATATTACCTGTGAATATATTCATTATGACCCTTCCTCAGTAAACATAACTACTGTGAGACTCCAACCTCACTTTACCTATGTTCTCTCTTTTTTGCTCAATGCATTTATAACTTGTACCATAGAGACAGTTGAGTAACAGGTGGAATGTCTGCAGTTATTACCATCCATGTTAGTGACAGCTTTTGAATGCTGCTAAGCTGGTTGCACTTTCTAAGGCAACTGAAAATACATTTTTATTTTTTTAAGCAGCTGACCTTGTTTGAGCTATGCCATGGACAGTGCACATGCTAAATATAAAAAAGTAGATTAACAAAAAGCGAAACAAAGTTTAAAGAATTAGACAACTCTGGATTTCAACCATGAGATTATTGCATGCACATGACAGAGTTATAGTGGGTTATCTCTCTTTACCACAGTCACAGCTTTGCAATACCAATCAAATCATATGCATACAAGTAATTCACATTTTATATCTAGGATTCACAGTTCATACAATTGGACATTCTCTGTTGCACATGTATGGCTACCATATTCAGTGCAATGAGGGATCACACAATTATTTATGAAGATGTTTTCAAAAATGTAGCTCCGTCTTCTGTTTGTATTCTGGTCATTCTTCGCTTATCTCTGCCTTACTAGCAGACTTGCAATTAGTATTGCATTTCCTATCATTCTTTGTAGGTGTGATACAAATGCAGAAAAGTAAACAACAATTTGCAGCAAAGACAGGACACTTGCGCTATTATGGCCAAAAATTAGATGTGTGTGGTGTCTGCTTTTATTCAAGAGCTCAGTGCAGTGAGTACAACACAGAATAACACTAGGAACCACAAAATGATGAAGCCAACACTGGAAACAGGGTAAAAAGAATGGATCCTTATTGAGTCAGCGAATGCACTAAATTGAGAAAGCTGCTTAATCGAACCGACTTACCCGAAATGGCAAAATCTCGAAAGCACGGAAGAGAGATTTTTTTCCTAGGGAAAAAAATCACTGGGCCATTTTTGGGACTTTGCCATTTCGTCCACTGTGGTGCACTCTTGGAGTTGGTATATTTTAGTAGGGGGGGGTGTGGGGGCACAGCCCCCCACATTGAGGGGTGCGTGGGAAAGGCCCCCCCACTTTATTTTATGTTTTTTTTTAATGGATCAGCGATTTTTTTTCCCTGGGAAAAAAAAAATGCTGATGTGTTTGTTCGACATTTTGTTTTTTTGGTGTTAGTGGGTCAATTATATAGTGTTTGCAATTTAGTGTTTTCGCTTATATAATATAGACCCAAAAGAACTCTGCAAATGAAAACTCCCCTTTAGAGAGGGAAGTCTCGAGGAGATCGGAACAGATAAAGGATCAAATGAACCATTCGAGAGGACCTGGACAATACTAGAACCACCAAATGAACATATATCGGCAGACGAATTACGGTCGGGGTGGAAAATGAGATAGACATTTTAGTTGGACAAGATAATTATCCTCAGGCTATTTTTAATGCAATAGGTGATTTTATATTGTATAATTACACTGATAGGGACTATCAAAGTGAGCATTCTGAGTTGAGTAGGGGTTATACCTTTGTACCAAATAATTTTACAAAAATTTAATGTGTTTTACTCGATTTAAAGCTGCCCATCCAAAAATTTAACTTGAAATTATATATATATATATATATATATATATATATATATATATTTTTTTTTTTTCTCACATTTTTTTTATTTTCAATTAAAATAACATTTACATAATATTTTTAAATATCATTTTAAACAACTATATACAATATTTACAATAGCCTGATTTTCAATTATATGTATGTTGTATGTTATTAAATATAGAATTAACAGATCAGTTACCAGAGATACAATATTGATTATTGCAGAGTCCAACATAGATATAACTTTCTTCCAAGGATTATTTACCAATGGCCAGGGACAGATTCATAGTTCTTTGATTTTTATTTCCATCAATGCAGTTGTCTTCAGTAAAGTGTAGAATTCTTCCAAGGTCGGGGGTGTATTTGAATTCCACCTTCTGGTTACGCATTTCCTAGATATAGCAAGTATTGTCCATAACAAATACATATTTGTCTTATTCAGGTAGGGACCTTCATTTACATTTAGAATTATCAATACTTTAGTTAGGGTAAAGGATTCATTAAATAAAGCTTGTAAAAAATGATTGATTCCATTCCAATATGATTTCATTTTATTACATGCATAAAAAATATGAATCCAGTCTGCTTTATTTGACTTTTCACACCTCCAGCAAAAAACATTTGTAGTAGTACTGATCTTTATAATTCTATCTGATGTTAAAAATGCTCCATGTAAGTATCTCCAGTGAAATATTTTCCAGTACTGTGTGTTAGAGGTGTAATTAACTGATAGTAAGATGTTAGTTTAATTTCTTCTGTTAACTGCAATGACTGACCATTTATTAAGAACTGCCAGTATGATGGTTTGGGAATTGTTTTATATGTTATTAACTCTTTATATAGATTTGAAATGGATTTTTTTTTCACAACTATTATATATAAATTCATACATAAAACTTATTAGATTTGGAATATCTTTAAATGAGGAATTATTAATTAATCTGCATAAATCTTGAGTCTACATTACAATACTTTGTAAGGTTACCCAGCCCAGTGTTGGAATATTGTAAGCAGTTTTTATCATATGTATATCTAAAACATTTAATTTACTTACACATTGAAACCAGCATAAGAATCCACTTTTTTTCCCAGGAGGTTATTGTTTCCCTATATATTTTGTGAGGAAAGTTCTTAGTGATAGTAAATGGGGTTAAAATGTCAAACCAAAGTTTTAGATCTATGTTTGCATTGATAAGTTTCCTAAAGGAACTGATGTAATGATTAATCAGTGTTGTTTTAGAAGGTTGCATACTTATGCATAGTATGTACCAGGATTTGTTTGATTTGTCTACTATTAAATATGTTTTAACAGATTAAATTCATTTGTTAATATAGCTGTTGTTAATTCTTTCCAGTTGGCAAAATAATTTGGGTTTATCCAGTCTATTGTAGTTTTAAGCACAGATGCTTTTATATATGTTTCTATTTCTGGGAAGTTCAGTCCTCCTTGTTTCCAAGGTCTAATGTGATGAGTTAGAGCAACTCTATTCTTTTTGGGATACCATAAAAATTTTATTAAACGTGAGTTTATTTCTTTAAGAATGCATCTTTCAGGAATTAACTGTATTGCTAATGCTACATATAGTATTTTTGGCAAAAATACCATTTTTATTAATTGCAATCTGTCTTCAAAAGTTAATATAATTTTGTTCTACTTTTCTATATATATTTTTATTGTTTAAATAATGTTTTTATAATTTATTAATATTGTTTCATTTATATTTTTGCATAACACTATTCCTAAAAAAATCATTGTAAGTTCTTGTTTTCCTATGATGGATTTATCTGTAACTTGTAGTTATTTTTTTCTTATTTAAAAATAGAAATTTTAATTTTAAAGTGTAGACCTGAAATCTTATAAAATTTGTCCATTACTTCTTCTAGCTCTCCTAATGACTCTCTGGAGTTTAATAGGGTTAATAAAATATCATCAGCAAAAAGCATTATTTTAGATGTGCACTGGTCATAGACTTCTATTCCTCTTATTCTTGGATTATTGCATATTATTTCTGCAAGTATTTCTATAGCCAAAGCAAATAAAATAGGATAAAGGGGGCATCCTTGTTTAGTACCTTTTGTTATATGGATAGATTCTGAGGTGAAATGACCTAATTTAATGTAGGCTAAGTTATTAATATATATGTTTTTTTAGTAATAAGATGAAGGGAGGATGAAATTCAAATAATGCTAAAGTTTTAAATAGATATTCCCAATTGAGGGAATCAAATGGTTTTTCTATGTCTAATCTGATTACAAGTGTTTTTCCTATCTTCTTTATTCACATAATCTATAAGAGTAAGTATCCTTTTAATATTATCATCTGTGTGGCTGTTATATAAAAATCCAGTTTGATCATTATTAATTGTTTTTGAAAGTGAGATTTTCATTTTGTTAGCTAGTATTTACATGAATATTTTGTAATCATTATTCAGTAATGATGTAGGTCTGTATGAGGTGCAAAGGTCTGATGGTTTCTTATCTTTTAAAATTGGTGTTATGAAAGAATATTTCTATGACAGTGGTATTTTTGCTTCTGACTGGACATCTAGCAAAGTTTTATGAAAAAGGGAGATTACTGTTGAAGGGAAGAGTTTGTAAATTTCCATAATTATACCATCTATCCCTGGAGCTTTGTCAGATTTATTTTCTTTTATGTCATCAACAATTTCTTTGTAGGATATAGGTTTTTGTAGGTCTAGTTTTAAGTTTTCAGGAAATTTTTTGTATTGATAAAGTTTGTATCTGAGTTTATTTGGTTGGTATCTAAATCTTCTTTTTTGAAGTGTTCCATATAATGGAACCAAAATGCTTCAAGGATGTCTCCTATATCTGATACTTTTTCCCTTTCTTTTCATGATATATACCAATAATGTTATTGGCTTTAGATTGTATTTTAATTCTTGTAGAAAAGTTATGTAGATATCAGGGGGAGGTGGCTAACGAGTTTATTTTTAATTTTTCCAAGGCTAGACACATTTTGTGTGTTAAAATTTAATTATAGTTTGTATTTAATTCCTCTATTTCTTTTTTGACTTCTGGACAATTCTGATTTTTTTTTAGATTTTCTGTCAAGAGTCTGGTTTGCAAGTCTAATGATTCAGATTCCCACTCTCTAACTTTGTTTTTGTACCAGCTAAAGGTCTTACCAAATAAATACACTTTTAATGAGTCCCAAACCATGACTCTACTGATTTCTGTTGCATTATTAATTTAAAAAAATAATTGTAGTTCTGACAACATCCAATGTCTGAATTCTTTAATTTCCATTGTATATGATGGAATTCTAGTTGAAAGAATTAAAGGTTTAAACTCTATTTGGAGTTTCATTATCAGAGAGTCATGATCTGAGAAGGGGCATGGAGCTATTGAGAAGTTGATTTTTGTTTGTAAATCTTGAACTACGAATGATTTGTCTATTCTGGTTTGTGCTCCAAATCTATGGTCTTTATGGGAAAATAATAAGGATTTATCATCTTTTACTTTAAAAGTGTCAATTAAATGAAATCAATCCATTGTTCTAAGGATTTTGAAATAGTTGCTGTGCAAAAAGACTTCTTGGTGGTTTCAGAACTTCTAATGTACAATTAAAGTCTCCTCCCAATATAAGATTTCCTTTATAATAGTTGGAAATAAAATCTATGTGTTTTTTAACTGTTCCTGCTGCAATTCCTGGGAGCCAATATAGATTAGCTAAGGTATTCTGTTATTAAATTTAATTATAACAAATGCTTGTAGACCTTCTTTGTCTTCATATTTATAAATACATTTTGGAGTGATTATATTTTTCTTCCAGATAATTGATACTCCTTTTGTCTTTGTTCTATAGGATGATTGAGCTAATACTGTATAGTCCTTAGGGTTCCAACTAAAGCTGTCATGAGTCTTAAAATGTGTTTCCTGGAGAAATACTACTTGTGCCTTATTTAGATTTAAATATTTTAGTGCGTTTGATCTTTTATTTGCATTATTTAAGCCATTAGTATTTAATTATAAGAATGTTAAATCCATTTCAAGTTATTGTTGGAAGATACTTTTTGCTTCTTCCTCTTTTTTATTTTGATTATAGTAGTTATACCATATTTTCTAATAACATTGGATGTTATTTTATGTGTGTAAACTTGGGAGTGTAATTTAATGTTCTTTCTTCTTTAAATATAAGTAGGGTAAAATTCTGGTCAGGCTTTAAAAAAGTACTTCTATAAAACATGAATTCTAAAATATCAAATACAAGTAAATATGAATTTCCCATTAAACATGGAATGAAAGTCATTCCTAATCCAATAGATATATATAGATCTATTGGATTATCACGCATACCTTTAACCAACAATATCAACTGAGCTCCATATGTTAAATTATTATATGGAGAATTTTCTTAAAAGAGATATGAAATTCTATTTTATTCTATTATTGTTCTATAGTATTTTATATATCAGGATGAAATGTTAGTAGTGTAAACAATTATTATGTTGACTTAGAAAATAGCCAATTTTTAATTACTCTTGAGAGATCCCAAACATGTCAGATATGTAATTTTGGATAAATTAAATGCAACAGAGGAGCATACACTAAATAAGCCAACAAAAAATAGATTATTACAAAAATAATTTGACTAAAAGGACTCTACAGGAGACAATAAGTGATTACCAATGAAATATGAATTTACTGTAGGTGTACTGTCTTCCCTTACTTTCCCACTCTTCAGCTCACCAACTTCAACTTGCACTTATGAAAATACATGGCTTATCAGTGGTATCCTGACTCTGAGTAGAGATGCCCTACATTGTAGTATGCAGTGTTTTTACATATTTATAAATTTACAAAGCAGAGTCTAAGAATGAATTATGATCACCCTGACAATTCCCATCCTGCATTGGGCATCTCCTGCTTCCAGAATGGGTAATCACATCAGGTCTAGAATGAATGTGAAGGTACCTAAATGGTAATCAAGACTTACCTTAGGTAAGTATTAATCAAATATTATTTAGAGCATCTCAGAGAGTTCTTGAGGCAGTTAGAATACTCTTAAGCCTCTCCTCCCTTGACCAAAAACAGAGATTTCCCTTCCCTTTCTTTCCCTTGTTTTAAATCAGTACTAATAAAAGAAATTCAGCAAACATAGGTAAACAGAAATAACATTCAGTAGCCTGTCTTGTACATGACTCGCAATCCATTAAACAAGTCAGTGACTAAAATCACTTTAATAAACATTATAAAGACAAATTAGAAATAATTTCCTAGCTCTTTAAATTTTCTGATAAAGCAAAAAGTTAACAGTATGCTACTTTAACTAAATGTATAAAGCATTTAATTTTTTCCTTGCATGTATACATTTCTACTTATATTGTAGTGTCAATAGCTGTATTTGAAATCTATACAGTACTTAACTTCTTCAAATCATTCCCTTTTCAATTCAGGTTTTGTTTTGTCAAAACAGCAACAATATTTCAAGGGCACAATTAATATTTAGACTGATGTTTAAAAAAAATAATGTGTCAGTTGCCAATTGAATTAGTTTAGAATGTATGATTAGTGCAAATATAGCATGTTGCAAAAATAATATGTATTTTTTCGTGTGCTCTAGAGACTGTCATATGCAAGTGACATATATAATGTAGTATATGTAGAGCAGATAACTTATGGAGACAGGTTGTTAAAGTAAATTATGCTTATTAATGAGGCAGTTTCATTTAAATTTACAAGTAATTTGGGGACATTTCAGTTGAGTTTCCAGTAATGTGTAGTCCAATGTGAATAATTGAGTTCACTTTTCCTCATAAACATATGTCACAATTCAGTAAACTAAGCTGAGTCTAACATCTGTCTAATAATCATTATAAAGAGAAAGAATAGTAATTTCCAAGCTCTTCAAACTTTCTGATATCACAAAATGTTGACAGTAAGCTATTTTAACTGGAAGACTAAAACATTTCAATACTTCAATGTCAATATATATTTTTACTTTTACTGTAGTGTCAATAACTGTCTTTGAAATCTATGCATTACGTCACTTCTTTCAAGTCATTCATTTTACAGTTCAGATTATATTTTGTCAAAATGTCAATAGCATTTCAAGGGCACATTTAATATTTAAACTGATATTTTAAATGAATAGCTATCAGTTACCAAGTGACTTTGCACAGAGTGTGAGGTAACTGCAAACTTTTTGACAGGTTGACAGGAAATTATTTGTAAAACTTTACCAAAGTCTCTAATTATGTAAATTAGTCCATTATCTATAAGATTTTATACTTTGAAGAAAAAAAAGGATATTTTTCCTGTGTTATTTAACTAGTTATATGGAGCTCTAAAATTCTGCTGCTTTCATTTAGCCATTCAAGCTCCGCCCCCCCCTTGAAATTATATTTTGAGAGTAACAACACTAGGATAATGTATTATATGATTTGATGTAGTAGTTTGTTCAATCCACCTTTATCTTTACTGCATAATGAAGCCGGATAAAGGAGGGGGGGTAGTCATTATGGAAAAAGTGGATTATGTTGTTTTTGTTTTTAAACAATGAAAATATCCACAAAGAGACTACTCTCAACTATATCGACATTACTTATAAGAAAATTGACTTTTTCCTATGGGACATGTTTGAACAAGGGCAGATAGAGAAGGAACTATTAGATTTTTTTGACAGTAAAATATCCAAAAGTGTCCTCAATTTTTGGTATCCCGAAAATCCATAAAGATTTAGTAGAACCCCCCCCCCCCCATGGGACCCATTTTTAATGCTGGCAGTTCTAAGATAAATGCTTTAGCAAAATATATTGATTTAAAACTAAAAGATTTTTTGTATGATTATTTTCATTTGTGCAGGGACTCCTGGAACTTCTTGCACAAATTGCAAAGAGTAAAATATACCAAAAATATATGGTTTATAACCATGGATGTTGTCAATTTGTTTAATGTGATCCCACATGAACAGGGTTTGGAGTGGTTCAGGGAATTTTTAACTGAATCAAAACAACTAAGTAATGATTAAATTAATGTTCTGGTGGTGTTGCTGGAATTAGTTTTAAATTGTTACTTTGTCTACATAGAAGGGCATTATTTTAGACAGAAGCTAGGAGTAACTATGGGGGAGGCTTGTGCCCCCCTGTATGCTAACATAATTATGCTACAATGGGAAAAGCACTTTGTATTAAACTATTGTGGCAAAATCCCTGGGATTTGAATGTATGATTCCTGGATGATTTATTTATAGCCTGGGATACAACACAGGGAAGAATAGGTGATTTGATCACTTATTTTAATTCAACAACTTCTTTTTTAAGGTTCACTTATTCCTATAATATGAATAGTATAAGTTTCTTAGATGTGTTAATAACCAAAGGCACCTTAAATGAAAGGATTATTACTAACATTTATAGAAATCCCCAGTATTCAAATTCATTGCTAGATTATACTAGCTGTCACCCTGAGCATGTAAAGAAAGGAGTGGTAAAAGGGCAATTTGTACAGCTTGCTAAGATGATATCAGAAGATATAGATTTTGAAATAGAAGGAAACAAGCTTGCAGATATGTTTTATGCTAGAGGGTATCCTTGGGCCTTGATGAGTAGGGTAAGGACAGAAGTGAAACATAAAAGGTATGAAGGGGCTATCACTCACTTGCTCAGGGATAACCTGAATATGGGTAGAAACAAGCTAGATGGCATTGACAATAATAAAGTTGACTGTGCTTTTACAACAACCTTTACGGTTGATTGTGATAGGATTTCTGACATCTTGATAAAAAATTGGAAGATTTTTTTTGTGTTTTGTAAAAAATACAGAACTATTGGGGAAAAACCTGTATTGTTTATAGAGTAGGAAAACCTATAAAAACATATCTCCAGGAAGGAGTGACAATAGGAATATTGTCGAAAAAGAAAAAAGGAAACTACAAATGTGGGTGTTGTAACCAGTGTAAATTTATCAATGAAGGGAATATGATTAAGATTGCTAATAAAAAAATTTATACCCCATGTTATTATTTTTGTAATACCCAGGGTATTATATATCTAGCAAAGTATACGCATTGTTCTGGATGCTATACAGGAAAAACTAAATGAAAACTTAAAGAGCATATATATATGAAGACAGTTCAGACATAAAGAATAAGAATAGAAAAAATGTGTTGTTTAAACATATACAGATATTTCCTGAACATTTTTTTACTTTTTCTTTTTATTGATGTGGTGTTTCAGAATGCTAGGGATGGACCATGGGAAGACATGATTGAGTATAAGAAAATGTTGTGGTAACAAAAATTAAATGCTAATGTCTTCCCAGGTCTTAATGATTATATATCTATTGCCATTGTATTGCATTTAAAGTCTTATACATTGTAAAAGGAGAAGTGATTTATATAAGTTTTTATTGTTTTAATGAAAATATCTTAGGATGTGACTGTGTTTCTTATAAAAAATGTTTAGAGTAAGGAATAGTTAATTCATGGAATAATTACTTTATTGTATAATTAGCTTAATTACTTGTAGTATAAATATATTGCTAACCTGTAGAAAGTTAATGGATTCTGAAGAAGTCATTGGGCATAATCTGACAAAAGTGCTTAATCCTTGAATAAAGTATTTTGTAGAGTTCTTTTTACCCTGTTTCCAGTAGTTGGCTTCATTGTTTTGTGGTTCTTAGTGCAGCTAGTGCCACACTTTGAAAGTGTATCCTCACTGACACACCCACTGCAGGGAAGGGTGCCTGAATTGTTGTTATTTTTTCCTTTGCTCAGAGTAATCATTCACAGTTGCAAGCTGTTAGAACTTAACAATGGAGTAGAGGCTACACTATGTTTACATCAACAACATGAATGTCAAAAGTTTGATATTCAGAAATTCTAATGAGTTCATACCTAATTTGCATCTTCATAGTGCTCAGAAGGTTGAATCTGTACTATAAAAAGGTAACTGTGTTACTAGGGAACTTGAAGGTGAGGAAACTTGCTTTCAGACAAACCAACGATTTGTATTTCTTCAAAGGAGATTTTTCTGCAGAGACGCACTTAATTTTGCTAAGGTATGTTTCTATTATTCAAGGACATTTAAACTGCAACTGTTTAGAAATGTTTTATATACCCAGTAGAAAAAATGAAGGTTGATCTGTATGCACTTCTTATACTTCACTGTTGGCATAGGCAATTTTTGCAGGAGTTTACATGTGTGGGATAGACAGGTTATGCCTTCAGCACAAGCATGTTCTAATCATTTGCTTTTGCAATTTCATCTATGATTGGTAAGAACTATAATGTAATTATGTTTTTCATCCAAAGCAAGATGTTGTACATGTGGCTCACAGTGGTATTAGGCTTCTCAGATGCCCCAGGGTGACCTTCAAAGCAGGGATGGGTACAGTTTAAAAAATGACTGGCATTCCTAATGTGCATTCTTGACTGGTTAGCAATACTAACTGCCATCCAGTAATCAATGACATAACTTCAGTTTTCAATATAGGAATGATGGCAGAAAGGGTGTTTGTCCAGAACTTTACATTTGTGTTGGAGAGTGTGGGGATGCAACCTACCTTTCTGGTGTCTTAAATGAGAAGTGTTTTTCAAGTGCTTTATGTTGACAATGGGCACATGGCCTCTAAGTATTTTGTGGAAAATATAAAACATTACTTATGTGCTATTCCTGGGTTTGTACAAACCTTTTTGTTGTGTTAGAGTGTGGAGGGGGAACCTACCATTTTGTTTTCCTAAATGGGAATTGTGTTCCAAATGCTTTATGTAGACAATGGGTACACAGACTGACCATGGTTTGGAAAAATACATTGCCTATCTTCTATTAATGGGTTTTGTCCTTCTCTGTTTTATGTCACATAAGATTATGGCACCCCAGCCAGCAAATCCATGAAAACTCTCTTTAAGTGAGGCTGAGAATGAGGTCATCATCCAGACTTTGAGGTGACATAGAGCCTTCATACTTGAGAGAGGTCAGGGTGATAAGACATTTGGAGCCAGTTAGTTCTGGATGTTAATGCAGTTGGTGATCATGGCTGCAATTATGATCAGGTATAGTATCAGGCAACTGACATAATTTCATCAGCATGGAGGAGGGTGGCTGCAGTTTCTCAAGAACAGCTGGCTACAGAGTGTGGTCCTGCTACTGAGCCACCACTGACACAAATGAGGAGTTCTTGTCCAGTGTCAGATACCAATAGCTCAAGGGAGCCTTTGCACAATGTATTTGATGTTGGTGCTGATGTGGCTGGTAGGCCAAGTGTGTCCCAGGACTAGAATCTATCTAGGCTCACTGTACATATGGTGCCATACTGTCTGTATAGACTAAAATATAATTTGGCTGCTACTGTTTGTGATACATGTTTTATATCTGTAAGTATTGATAATTCATAGTTATACAAGACAGTGGTGCAATAGGAATGGAGGTGGGGGAGATGGATCAGACAGGTTTCATTTAGAGCTGTTTCATACAGGGCATATAGCCAATTATTTATTCACTGTCCTTGTGTTACTCCCATTGTAATGATCAATTGCCATCATTTCATTGTTTCATTTCTTCCAGGCCCATCCTCCCTGCAAAGTGTTGAGGCATCTGCACATGGTACACAAATGTTTCCTTATTACTAAGCATTACTTAGATATATTATCTGTATGTATGAGGAAGGTGTAATGAGTGTCTGTACTTCTGTACCATCTGCTGTTGTCTGACCAGTGTTACTTTTTGTTCAGATATTTTGGGTTAATATTTAGGGGAGTAGTAATTGCATTCCTGTGCTTGTTGATTATTATCACAGGTGATCCTGATAGTGGAAGTGTAGGAATCCTACCACCTGATGTCAGAGTATTGGTAGGCTCTGATGATGAAGGTGGCCAAATGGAGGCACAGTCAAGGGGTACAGAGGTTCAGACTGACACTGAGGTTGTGACTCACACATCCCCTGCATTTCCTTCAGACACAGTCAGTATGCCTACACATACCCATTCCACTGAGACCTCAGATAGAAGACAGTTTGAAGATGACACAGTTGATTGACTCTGTCCATAACCAAAGTGTGGACAAGGTGCCATGTAGAAGGGTTGGTGCAGGTATGTGGAGGATGCCTGGTGTCTGCCCTATACCTGATGCCACTTGACTTATGTATAGGGCCATCATGAAGGCACAGGCATGTGACACTAGGATCTGTGAGGCCATCCTTAGGTTTTAGAGGTGGCACAATCTGATGTGTGTGCCTGTCTCCACCATGTGGCTGATTCAATGGATTGGATGAATGCAATGCTGGAATGGGTATATCTGCGATGGAACATCAGATGGGAGGGGGACAGCATCCTTGTGGTCATAGGGCCACAATATCTTCTGGTGTTAGCCAATGTGGCCATGCCTGATCCCATTCCCATAGCCACACTACTTCCACTGCTATGTCAGTGGTTGAGGTGTCCACACCTAGTTGTGGGAGGTCAATGGTTCATGAACCTGGGCATAGTCATGAGAAAAGCTTGTCCATTAGACATCACTTATGTTCAGGTAGCACTACTATATCTGTCCATGGCAGTGGACATGCCAGTGCATCACCTGGCAGAGCCAGATCTGGCAGTCCTGGGAGATGATGCTGAACTGATATCTCTACCATGTAGGGCTCACACCTGTCCAGCATGCCAGGATATAGAGCTAGCACAGAGCTTGGCTATATTCATGCAGAAATTCACACACACATTTCACATAGAGTACCCATACAGACCCCCACACATACCAGCTACATGAGGCATTACTGAGTGTTGCAGGTCATCCTGTCTTTCATATTATCTATATTCCTACCTGCCTCTGTTTCTTTCTCACACAAACTCACTACTCTGATGTCAGCCTTGGCCTTTTGCCCCCACCCCACCCGGTGCAAATGACGATAACTGTGCCATTACTTTGTTTCTATTTTTGGATTCAGGGTTAGATATCTGTATGCCTGATGCACAGGGTGGATACCTAACCGAGTCTTTGGATATGTATTGGTAATGTAATTTGACTTTTTTTCTGAATTTTTACAGCATTTTAGTGTCGTGATTCCCACTTTGAAACTGCTGATATGGCAGTCATGCTTACTATTCCACTTGTAAGAATGTAGGGATAGGTAGACTTTGGGTTGCTTTATCTATACTGGTTATTTTAGATGCATGAGGCATGTTAGTTGTTAAACTGCATAGATATATATTATAGAAGTCAGTTATGTCACATATTGATGTCATTGCTGAACAACTCACATACATTGTACTCAAGTACATTTACAAGTAACAGTATGCAGGTATCTACCATTCATTCATGCTCTTACACATGCATTTTTCTATTACAGGTTCAGCTCTTACCCTGATAGTACTGCGGTTACAATTGCTGTCATTTGGGGTTGTCTCTATCTGATGCTAGCAGTACACAGTCATTATATGGGTAAGTAAAGGTTGTGAGCATTGTCTGGCATCAATTTTACTCTATGTATGTGCATAGGATGAAAGGTGTACCCCTTAGTAAGCGTGTGTGCTATCCATTGCCTGTTGGCCAGGGTGAGGGCATATTGTGCATGCCTATGTCTACTTACACCCACAACAGCTGAGGGGGGTCCCCTTGACTTCTCATCCTTGTGTGGGTATGGTGACTTTACTCCAATCCCTTCGTTTTCCTGCTGTTTTAGCAGGAGGATATTGTGTAGGACAGCACAGACTGTGTTAATTTTGGCACAAGTACTGGGATCGTACTGCAGAGCTCCCTCGATGTATCTAGGCACCAAAATCATGACTTAAGTTTCCTAAACACACAATCTATGATATATTTGTTTGAGCATGTGACTGATTAAAGCATTCCTCTGAGGGTGTGTGTGCACTTCTGATGGGTGTCATCAGCTGTGGTTTGAGTGCATAGCCTGCATCTCCCAGTAAATGGCCTTGAAAACCTCTGGTAGAGCTGTGAGATGTGCCAAGATATGGGAGCCGTGAAAACTGTCAGGGCTGCCAGTACACACATTCAGAATAATTCATCTAGCATTGCACATGACCTAGCAGTTAATGAAGCAAAACCACTTTCTGTTGATGTAAACCCTCCCCTGTTCCATGGTTGGTGCTTTGATCTCAATGTGTGTGCAGTCCAAGGCACCTAAGACTTCAGGGAAGTGTACTATGGGGTAGGACTCCTGCATAGTTCTTGCTCTGTCCTCAGGAGTAGGGGATATATATATATATATATATATATATATATATATATATATATATATATATATATATATATATATATATATATATATATATATATATATATATAAAATATAATCTTAGGCTTGTACTATAATTGTTAAACTTATGTACCAAATTATACTGTTATTGTCTTTGTCTTGACCTTTTATGTTGTTGTAATTTATGGAGCTTTTCTCCCCGGGCCTCCACTGAAAATGGACATATATCCAGCTGGACTAGCCCGGTCAACAAATGTAAAATAAAAAAATAAAATAAAAATAAATATATATATATATATATATATATATATATATATAAATATATATATATATATATATATATATAGTCACAGGTATGCTGTTGCATATCATTCAGGAACTGGTGTAGGATCCTGGATGATGATGCCTATGACACCTCCAGCATGTAACTTATGGATCACTGAAAGGTTCCTGTAGCTAACATTCTAAGTGTTACACATATCTTGGTCTCCACAGGTATTGTTTCCCCTCAGTTTGCCCTTGCTATCAGGTAATGATGACAGAGGTTGCAGAGTTCCTGTAGAGTGACTCCATCCACCTTGTAGTGCTCTACTATTTCTACTTCATGCAGTCCACAAAAAGTTAAACAGAGTCTGAATACCCTTGTCCTCCATGCCTGAGGTCTATCATCATCATCATCAGCAGCAGCAGCATAGACTCAAGCCTATTGCACATTCACATGCAGAAGAGAATCAGCAGCCAGACCATTGTCCTTCACCTACCATATCTTCTACCATTTCCTTACTGAGGAACTGAAACTTAATCTCCCTGTGCAACTGTCCCTCTAAGAAGGAAATAAAATTAAAGAAACTGTCCATCCTGCCTGTATTATCCTCCTGTGAGAGACTGCCCTGCTGCTGATGACCATCGTCCTTCACCTACCATATCTTCTACTATTTCCTTACTGAGGAACTGAAACTTAATCTCCCTGTGCAACTGTCCTTCTAAGAAGGAAATAAAATTAAAGAAAGTATGTGTTCCTAATACAACTATGACTGTTCTAAAAGTAACTCTGTTGAAAGACTGTTATATTTTGTATGCTCCCTAACCAGTTCGTCCAGCAGCCAAAGCCTTTTTTCTTAACTTAATTGCTTCCCTCCATTCTTTAAAGCTAACACCTTCCCCCTAGTACCTGTACTTTCTCAGCCCTGCTACTTTTAGAAGCTACTCCTTGCTATTTTACATTTGTCCACTAGGTGGCACACTTCCCTCTACCTTTATACAATTAACCCTTAGCCCAACCAAGACAATTGAGTGTCTACACTGGGGAGCATTTTAGTTTTCCATCTATACTGTTGGTTCATGAGAATTTGAGAACATTTCATGGCCTCAGATACTTGAGCATGCGTTCCTGCTGCTGGGGCATATTTACTGCATTGTGGACAGCAGCTTGAGTCTCAGCTGCTATCCTTGAATAGTAAACGCTCTACTTAATCCACCAATACTGTATATTAAGAGCGAGGCCGGCTACTTGCCATATACTTTACTACTGCCAAGGAATACACCTGAATAAACTACTTACTATAACATTTTGTGCCATAAAGAGGCAAAACGCGAGCCCTACCCCTACTATTACTGAAGAATCTCTGTTTAATATTCTTCTTTGACAAACATTTATAACCAATTTGGTGATGCTGGAGTGCCACTTTCTTGCATGTTAATCAACCCCTAGCTAACTAAGCATCTTTACCAAAGTGTTTCATTATATTTGCTTTTGAAACATTCCTGCAGTTCTTTAATGACTCATTTCAGATATGTATTGATTATTTGATTCTATTGTACCTACTCTATATTATGGCTATTCTGATGGAACGCCGTTGTTTTTAATTGATTGTCTCTGCTATATTGCTTATGCAAAACAGTGGTACATTAACGTAGTTTAACATTGCTGCGCCTAGTACTTCTACTCAATGTGCCTATTTAACTGCTTGTTTTTTATTCAAATTGTCTTTGCCATATTGTTTTTGTAAAACAGTGTTACATTGCCTTAGTTGAACATTGCAGTGTCCAGTATTTCTACTTAACGTGCCAATTTAATTGCTTTCTTTAGTGTGCCTAAATCTCTTTTTCCTTCACCTCTTGTCTCAACTTTATTTTCCCAGCTGTCCATCCTGCCTGTATTATCCTCCTATGAGAGACTGCCCTGCTGCTGATGACCATCGTCCTTCACCTACCATATCTTCTACCATTTCCTTACTGAGGAAAAGAAACTAAATCTCCCTGTGCAACTGTCCCTCTAAGAAGAAAATAAAATTAAAGAAAGTATGTGTTCCTAATACAACTATGACTGTTCTAAAAGTAACTCTGTTGAAAGACTGTTAGATTTTGTATACTCCCTAGCCAGTTCGTCCAGCAGCCAAAGCCTTTTTTCTTAACTTAATTGCTTCCCTCCATTCTTTAAAGCTAACACCTTCCCCCGAGTACCTGTACTTTCTCAGCTCTGCTACTTTTAGAAGAAGCTACTCCTTGCTATTTTACATTTGTCCACTAGATGGCGGCCTTCCCTCTACCTTACCTCACTGACTTTAATGCTTCTCCTAGATTCTTTTTCCTTTCTTCTACCTGTACTCAAACTCTCTTACCCTTCCCTGTCTACTATCCCTTTTGTTGAGATCATTACCGTCTACCTATCCCATACTTACATACTAAGCCAGCTCTCCACAGATAGTTTTTCTCTGGGATCTCCCCCTCAGTGGGTCTACCCGCTCCGTTCGCCCTACGGGCTCACTCCGCTCCCCTACCCTACCCCCAATTCCAAACCACCCCCAGTGCCTCTAACTTTATACACACCTGAAACTCCTCCCCAATTCCCATCAGCCTATCCCACTCCTTCACCCCCACCCCACCTATACTGCAATTAAATTAGTTGCTCCTCCCCCTTCCTATACCTTATCTGAATACACTCTCACATATACTTCTCTTCCTATCAGCTCCAAACCCTCCCCAATAACTCTATCTGCTCTTCTAAATTTTATTCCTACTCTGCCCACCATGTCTCTAGCACATAAACTCACCTCTCTTACATGTCTTATCCTCCTAATAATTCTCTATAATGCAACCTCCTCCACCTCCACCAAACTACCCTCTTCTTTCTCCTTCCCCACCTCCTCCACTCTCTCCATTCCTCCCCCATTATTACTCCACTTCTTTCCAATATCCCCCTCCCTACTTCAACCTAATCCATTTTATTATTTTAAATTAAAATGCCATACAATCTCTTTAAAACCCTTTGCCACCAAATCTAAACTTTATCTCCCTCTAACTTCATGTCACAATCTCAAGAGTCTCCTCCCCTCTCCCTTTACATGGCTAACTCTAGCAGGTGACATACACCCCAACCCTGGTCCCATTAACAATACCTCTCCTACTACCTCCTCCTCTAGAAACAACCAGAAATATCTTAAGTTCATTACCATTAATATCCAGAGTATAAATAATAAAATTACAAACTTCCACACTTGGCTAACTCACACTGTACCTGAAATAGTAGCAGTCACAGAAACCTGACTAAAACCATACATTACAAACTTTGAAATTATTCCACCTGGCTACCAAGCTCTCCAATCCGATCACCAAAACAAAAAAGGAGGTGGTGTAGCATTAATATACAACTGCCTGCTGAATCTCTCCCCTTACCAGAATACCATTCCTCAGTTTAATAATGCCGAACTAACCATTGGAATCCTTAAAATGAACAACTTTAAAAGTATCTGTATTATAGTCATTTATATTCCCCCTGGTGAAAACATTGTGACCCTAGAAAATATTCTCTTATGGGCTTCAAAAAATATCAAACTTGAGACTTACATTCTAGGTGATGTCAACATTGACTGGAATAAAATGAATAACAATACTCCCACTCTCTCTATTAATCTTTATAACTTTACTCAACTGATAAACAGCATTACTAGACCCAACAAAAATAACCCACCAGGGTCCATCCTAGACTGGATCCTAGTCAACCATCCTAATAAGATCTCCAACTCTGGTATTTTACCTCATTCAATAAGTGACCATCTTCCAGCCTTTATTCTCCAAGCTGCCCAACACCTCCCTCACCAACACCAGTATGCCCATACTCACAATCTCACTAATTTTAACCCCTCTATATTCTCTGAAACCCTTAAACTAACTAACTGGGATATCCTTAAAACTCTTCCTCTAGATGACGCAGTGGTAAGCTTCAATACTACCTTCCTTAAAATTCTAAACTCTCAAGCCCCACCGTGAACAAAACGAATAAAACAAAACTCTGCCCCTTGGCTAACTAAGGACACTAAAACTCTTATGCATCAAAGGGACCAAACCTGGAAAATTTATAACAAAAATAAACACTCAGATACACTCCTTCAATATAAGCAACTCCGCAATCTAACCAAAAAACTTATCACAAAAGATAAAAAATCCTACTACACTAAACTACAGTCTACCCTCTCAAAAGATCCCAAATAATTCTGGAATTCCATTAACTCCCTCTTACACCCAGGCTCCAAATCCAATCCCTGTCTCGAAAACAACAAGACCGACACAGAAATTGCATCCCTTTTTAACTCCTTCTTTACCAATTCTATAGCCAAATTGACTAAAACTTTCTCTAAATCTACACCCTCCCCTCCACCCAATCCTTCTTCCCCCTCCTCTCCCCACTCCTGCTCTCCTAATCCCCTCCCACTTTCCACTTAAAACCTGTATCCACCAGCTATATTAAAAAACATCTGACCAAACTCAAGCCTTGCTCTAATGCCCCAGACAATATCCCATCTCTCTTTCTCAAACTTGCAGCTGATGGCATTGCCATACCATTCAGTATTCTCATCAATAGATCCATCCAAGAATCTTATGTTCCCAAACTATGGTGAACAGCTTACATCCTGCCCCTTCATAAAGGAGGCAAAAATAATAGCACTTCTAATTTCCGCCCAATAGTCATTCTTTCCCCAATTTCTAAAATCCTGGAAAAATGTATCCACCAGCAACTCATGCCCCACATACTCAATAACCATCTCCTTACCCCTACACAGCACAGCTTCCTTCCTGGCCACAGTACCATTACTGCTCTACTCTCTTTCTTAGATATTGTCAACCATGCCCGTGACTCTGGAGACATTGTCTGTACTGTCCTTCTCGATCTTTCCAAAGCATTTGACACTGTATCACACACACTCCTTCTCAACCACCTTTCTAACCTCAATCTCTCTATTGATTCCCTTTCTTGGTTCAAAAGTTATCTCTCAGACAGATCCCAAGCTGTAAAATGGCAAACAGGGACCTCTTCCTTCCTTCCTACCCCCATCGGAGTTCCACAGGGCTCTATTCTCGGACCTATACTCTTTAACATGTTCATCAATAATTTTCACTCTGCAATTCCTCACTCTCAAATAGTCCAATATGCAGATGACTCCACTCTAGTCTGCTCTGCCTCCAGCCTTCCCGAACTCCAGTCCAAGACCCAATTGGCCTTCACTGCTACAGAGAATTGGATGCTTCTAAACCATCTCTCCCTTAATGCCAATAAATCCCACATCATCCTCTTTCCCCCCTCTAAAGCTCCTCTACTTGATAAATCCTCTTTCAAGATTACAAGCCTCACCCACTCCACAATAGAAGTTGTTACTCATGCCAAGCTACTTGGTGTTACTATTGATGAACACCTGAAATTTAATACTCATGTTCAACTAAATATAAAAAAAAACACCAGAAGCTTGGTATGCTTTATAGAAACACTAACTTCTTAACATTAGCTACAAGACAAACCCTCGATTCCACCTTCCTTCTACCTTCTCTATTTTATGGTGCTCCTCCTCTTCTAACGAACCTAAGAGCTTCCATCTCCTCTAAACTAGAAAGTTGCTACAACAAAATTGCCAAATTCACCACTAACTCTTCTCTTTCTACTCACCATTGCATCTCCCTCCATAGTCTCCAATGGCTCGAACTCCCTAATCATCTTGACTACCTCCAACTTACTACTGCCCACAAACTAGTTTTCAAACCCAATGCTTGCCCAGCTCTTTTGAATATCCTACCTTTCTATACTCCTCTCAGGCCCCTAAGATCAGGCCACAAAAATCTTCTTTGTGTACACAAACCTAAACGACCACCTGGTCACCTACTCCTTTCTTATACTATAGCAAAGAAATGGAACCTGCTTCCTCCCCAGCTAAGAATCACCACAAGTCCTGAACAATTCAAATCTCTACTACATTCTCTCCTCCTCCAAAACAGGAAATGTAATTGTATACTTCCCACCTAGGTCCTATTACTTTCCTAGCTATTACTTTCTCCCTCCTGCCCCTCATCTCTCTAATCTTTCTTCTGCTCCCCATACTCTACATTTCTTTTTTTTCCCCTATATTAATCTCGCTGCAGATACCCTTTAAATCCTCACTTCCCCTCTGCTTATATGCCTTCTCCTGCTACTCATCTTTTCCCTCTTCTCTCAGCTACTCAATCTGCATTCTTCTACCAATGTATATGTATATACGAAAACACTTCACATAATCGAATGACTGAAATCTCAAATTTCATATGGTCGAGACCATATGATCGGGATTTCAGTAAATCGAATATGTGTAGTGTTCAAAAATAAGAGTTTAATTACCTTAATATGTTACGTGCACACAGAGGCAAGTATTGTTGTATGCTCTGTGTGTACGTAGTGTTTTATTTGTTTTGCGGTGTTGACAGGAAATGAGAAATCTCCCGTTTTGCGCTTCCGCATACAGCGCAAGATGGGAGATTTCCCATCTCCCCACTGTAGCGTGATCTTGGAGTTGGTATATTTAAGTAGGGGGATGTGGGGGGGGTGCAGGGGGGCTTCAAAGTGAGGTTTGTGTTTTTTTTTTATTTGTTGGTTTCGCTTCAGAAGTTCGAGTATCCGAAACTCGATCTTTTGGTTTCAGTTATTTGCAGTTCGAGATTTTGGTAATTCGAGCTTCTGAAGTGAATCCGTATATACATATATTTCACTTTATTAAATTGTTTAAGTGTGCAATATTAAGGAATATGCAGCTTTAAAAGTGCAAAGTGTTTGTTACATGGAGCTTTTCTCCCCGGGCCTCTGCTGAAAATGGGCTTTTGGGCCCAGTGGACATCCCCGGTTATCAAACTGGAAATAAATAAATAAATAAATTCTTCACCTACAGTGTCATTTCTGTGTAGGTATTCCAATAGGTTTTGGAGTACAAGGCAAAAGGTTACACTAAGTGTACATGATTTCTTTATAACTTGTTGAATTGATCCACCATCTTGGATTGGTTGATTAGCATGTCACAGCATTTACCATGTTTGCGTGGATCTACACATCATGTTGAGCCACTTGCTGAGTACATACTGGCCTGTTATCATGTGAGCGTCATGCAACGACATGAACATGACTTCAGAGAGCCATGTTGGGTTCACTGAATGCTGCCTAACAAGTTCGCCTGACAAGATCTACCCGGAGTAAATTCATGTTGAGAAGTATCCTTACTCCTGTCTATAGTTTCCAGAATATACTTGACACATACTCTATCAAAGTATTTTCCAAGAAAACAAGTTAGACTAATTGGGCTAAAGTTATTAATTAAAAACAAGTCCCCACCCTTAAGTACTGGGGCCACAATTGCCTACTTCCATAATTCTGGAACAAAACCTGTTTTCAAAGACCTCTGGAACAAAGAAGATAAACTAGGCATAAGAAAATATACTCTAGTTTTAAGTTACTACCCCTTTATCCCATCATGTTCAGCTGCAGAGCTTGAATTAATCTGAAACAACCCTTTACAGCCACTTTTAAATATATTAGGACATACATCATTACTATTAAACAAAAAAATGGTCTTCAGCTGTAGCACTAACATGTGGTAATAATAAAGAATTTGCAAATTTCTTTACTTAAACTTCCAAATCAGTTATTAAATTATCATTCCACTTTATGTTATAATACAAAGAATATCCTTTATAAAAATTCATACATAATACAAGAACATAATTAATAAAAACATAAAAGTACTAATTTGAGCAAATATTTTCAATTAGATCAAATACTTTCATTTAACTCCTATTTGTCAGGTAGTGCAGAAGACACGGCTATGAGCTGCTAACAAGTAACTTGCTGTAGTACAGGTTTGAGTCCCTCAACCTTCATGTGTTTACTGTGTGAACATGAGCAAGTCATATAAGAAGACAGTCCCCAGGATTCAGTAAGCATTTTTTCCCCTTGCAGGAATAGTGCAGCAGCTCCTGCACAGAATATGGCCTCCAAGCAATCCAGTAAACAAGGCTGGAGGCATGCACGAGCCTGCCAGCACTATTCTGGCACAGACACTACTGAATAATGCTAATTACCTCATTTGCTGGTGAAAAACATGCAAATGAGGTGAATTAGTGATTCAGTAAACAGACAGGCATCCGTGCCAGAGCAGTGTGAGGTGCAGACATTTATTCTGTTACTAACCGAATACATTTCTGCAAAAATCAAAACGGAGGCATAACAACTCAAAGTAAAACATGTATTATAACCATTAGGCATGTCAATGGCCAACAGTATGGCCATTGGCATGGAAAAGTGTTGCAAAAATAGGAAAATCAAAGGTTTTTTTTGGCTGATTTCAGCCATTTAAGCATAGCCTAGTGGCGCTCAAACCGGATCGTGCCAAAAATAAAAGAAAAAATGTGAAGACAATTTTAAGTGAAATCCACATTTTGCCATTATAATGTATGGCATGCAGAATCAAAGCAATAACAGGTAACACTGGTTGCTGCGAAGGAAGGCTCTGGTGTAGTGGTATAACCAGGGACTAAGGCAGTGGGGTATGCAAATGAGCAAATTTTAGTGAGACCATTGCCTGGCTTCACCTAACCGTGTAGGAGCCATAAGGCAGTGGTGTAAGCAGGAGAAGCAGCTAACATGAAAAGGGTGTGTTTCATGCTTGGTGTAAGCACTGGTGCTCCATGGCTCCCATTTGAGCTTAGCTAAGCAAGTGGGTGTGTCTGAGGTTGTACTGACTTATTCCATGAAATTAAGAGCATGTTCGTGTCCAGGGGAGGGCCATTTCTGCTTCAAAGTGTTTAATTTAGCTAAATGAGTTTGTGCAGTGTGCACTGGGTCTAAAAAAAAAAAAAAACAGATATAGCAGAACTGTTTACATTTGGTCACTGGGTTTGAGTGGCGTGCCTCGGGGCTTAAAAGGGGTGGAAATGAGAATGGAAAAAAAAAGGAAATAGCAGAATAAAAGCAATCAATTACAAATAATATAGCAGGCAGGTGGAATGTATCATAGCCAGACACTCATACAGGCAGCATCTGCAGCACAACAGTATAAACTGTGCAAACACCTGCACAAACTCTGCACCATTGGTGTCCACACTCGGGGGAATTTTAACTGACAAAATGTTTGGGACTACTGTTACGTTGCTGTATGTGCTAGAGGGTGAGGGAGGTGAGAAGGATAATGCTGGCAACCGCCCCATACTGAAGAGGAGGAGAAGAATGTTCAGACCCAGAGTAACCTAACAGGCGCTACATGATCTGGGGATAGTAGAGCATTACAGGGTAGACAGGGACATACTTCAGCCTCACCTCAGACCCAGAGCCAACAGAGGGGAACCCAGCCCAGTAGATACCAAGGTATGTGTAGCCTTAAGAATACTAGCTACGGGTACTTTCCAAAGACCTACTGGGGACACCATTGGGGTCTCACAGGCATCTGCATCCAGGGTACTCCACCAGTTCCTGGATGCCATGCTACCACATGCCGTTGAGCACATTTGCTTCCCCAGCAACTGTGAGGAGAGGACCAGCAATATGCATCTCTTCCACCATGCAGCAGACTACCTGTAGGTACTGGGTGCCATAGACTGCACCCACATCCACATCAATGCACCACCTGGTGAATAAGGTAGGGTCTACTTAAACCGCAAGGGCTTTCACTCCATCAACTGCCAGGTCGTGTGCAATGCCCAGGGCATTATCATTAATGTGTGTGCTGGCAGCCCTGGAAGCTATTCGAATGCATCTATATCATAACATCGACAGCTTAGGTTGTCGAATCCAAAATCATCGACACCTAAGCGTTGAAAGCTAAAAACAGCGAATGGCCAAATCATCAAATTCTTTCCTAGGAAAAGAATTCACTTGGCCGTCTGCAAACAAAATAAACAAACACACCCAAACATAATGGGGGGCTGCATCCCCCACACCCTCCATAACTAAATATACCAACTTCTAGACCTACAGTAGGGAAAGGGCAAATCCCTGAGAATGGTCACGTGAATTCTTTCCTGCGGAAAGGATTTGATGATGTGGCCATTTGCTTTTTTAAGCGTTCGATGCTTAGGTGTCGATGAATACACATTCAGCAACCTAAGCTGTCAACAAATCAATAGGGAACCATCACGACTCCCACATCTGGCATTCCTAACAGCTATACCAGGGATTTGCCAGGGGTGGCATCCTGTATGGCCATCTGGTGGGGGATGCTAGCAATGCACTGGAGCCGTGGATAATAACACCCATCAGAAATGCACACACACCCACTCAAGAATGCCATAATGAGGCACACGCACAAACCAGTATCATTATAGAGCATGTGTCTGGGATGCTCAAGTCATGGCTCCTCTGCCTTGAAATAACTGGTGGAGCCCTGCAGTACTCTCCAGCCACATGTGCACACATGTTCATAGTATGTGCCATGCTGTACAATATGATCCTCTGGAAACAGCTGCAGCAGGAACAGCACAGGGAAGGGCCAAACAGCCACCCACCATTGCCAAGGTACCCACAGAGGGACTCAGAGGAGGAACCCTCTGAATCAGCTCCTGTAGGCAGAATGAGGTGTGCCCAGTACACCCTGGCCTTGGCATAGCGGCTACACATAGCCACACACTGATACTGTAGGGACCCAGGGACTGACACCTCTCTCCGACTTGCATACACAGTAAAATGGATGCTACACACATCGCACTACCTGTACTTATCATGTATAGGCAGTGTTCTACCTGCATACGACATAGGCAGCTCTCAAACACCATCCTCACAACTGCTGCAGGCACAAGGCAAGTCAATCTTCTTAACAATAAATGAATAGATTAGTATGTTCTGGTAGCAAATCTATGATATTGCTGCATGCATGCAAGGGAATGGGCTGGTCTACTGGGATAGCAGCAGACAACTGACAGCTATGTGGGACACCAGGAAATGTTTACCAAATACTGGCCTCCCTACACTATGCATTAGTACCCAAGGTGACAAATCTCACTGCAGTATATGTGGGGGCCAACTAACTGGGGTGCCATAGGTCACAGGCATGGATGTCAGTGTGGGGGTCCCATACTCACTCCTTAGCCTCACCCAGCAAGTCAGCCATAGAAAACCATAAAGAAATGTCTGGTAAAGGCGCGCAAATGTCCACAAAGATGAAATACCCCCCTACAGACTTACACAGTGATAGCACAGCAGGTCTTGCAGTTGCAGTAAAGCTCTGAAGGGTAAGAAGTCTGAATCTCAAATGTATGCCATTAAAATCTGACCTGTGGTCTTTAGTGATATGTATACAGTCTCCAAGACAGGGTACAATACTATGCTAAATGGAACCAAAATGTAAAGCAAATATCAGCACAGTCTTTGCAAATGTGTACAGTTGACAGCCCCCCACCCATATTCCCATAGAAATGCAGTAACATGCAAGCTTGCAGGGAATTAGCAGCAGAGCACATATTGCCAGGGCTGTCCCAGTCAACATGATAACTTATTGCATGTCCACAATATGCAGGGGTCAATGAGCTACGTATATGTGTGGTTAATACTGCCAAGATGTGGCCAGCACTTACTCCCGGCTGTTGTGTTGTAGTGGCCTAGTTACAGTGCTGTCTTTGACAAGGCCATGTTCCAAGAACTGCTGTGCCAAGTATTCTGCATGTCAGCTACACCTACGGTAGAAGTTGTATACACTGTCCAGATAACAATATCTGTTAATGCAGGAAAGCTGTACAGGTCATGGACAGATGGCTACACATATGGACAGTACACAGCTTGGAGTAACCTACCCAGTGTCTACCATACTTCTTAACTGTACAGACCTACTGCCGAATGTCCATCATAAGTATAGCCTGTATAACATGAAATAGTGGTTGTCTGGCAATTTATTGGCAAATTACGTAAGACTAAGGTCAGAAAATGATGACAGATTGCAATGTCAGACTTCATACCCTATAGAAACATGCATTCTAATGCAAAACCTGCTATTGAAACAACTTTCTAGGTTTGTAAGGCCAATACTTAAAAATAGTCCCTATATTTAGGCCTTTGTCCCCCAATCACTTATGGCTCTGTCCAGATGTCTGGCTCTCATAAGTTGAGAGGTATGGTGCCTAGAGGGACAGCAGGTACCTGAAGGTCAGTGTACTGCCAGTGTATAAAAGGCTGCCACCTTTCTGTGTCAGCACTGACAACTTGTCACTGGCCAACATCCATACCCATGGAATGACACAGGTTGTCACAGAAGGAGCACAAGTATGCTATGTATATCTGTTCTGCTTGTCTTAACATTGCATTTGTCTGCCAAATATTTGCAAAACAAGAAAGGGTCATGTCAATATAGCAATGGCAGACAGTGAGGAAGCAGACATCAAACCCATAAGAGCAAACAAGTTATTACCAAACCAGTCTCCCAACTGTCTATGTTTGGCAGAACAGTATTAACACCTTGTCCCCATGTGTGGGCCATAGTCTGACTGTCATATTTGGGCCTGTGCAGATGTCAGTCTGTGATAGTATGACAGCTAGGCCCACATGTAGCCTCATAATAACATATAGCAACACAAACTAATGACCACAACAAATTGAGTGTTGCAATGATGGGAAACCTGCTAAATAGGTACAGTCCGAGGTGAGAAGTCCACAACCATGTGTGTGATGTAACAGCATGCACCCCGCCCACATCAGAATTACAAATATATAACAGCAGCCACTATGGCCAAAGCCTGTGACTGGACTACAGAACGGCAAAGAGACACACATAAGGGGAAGGGGAACTACTGGCCAGACAAATGGAGAATGTGCACACCAGAACAGATTGTGCAGTAACATAGATGCCATGCAGTGTAAGGAGTCAGTAAACATCACCTGCAAATACACAGCATGCACCCATGTAATTGGAGGTCTGCAACAAAACAAAACCCAAACAATGGACAACTCAGAGGTAAAACCACATGAGAATTCCACAAACCTACACACCACAGACCATGTAAACTCCACACACCAGGGTCTTGCAAACATTAAGGCCTTACCACAAACCCCAAACTTGTGCCCTCCACAGATTGGCTAACAGCACTGCCCCTCTACCCAATTCCATACAGACTCTGCTGAGGTGACTCCTTTCTGGCATACAATGCAATCCAGACGCTGTCTTGATGGGACTGTTGCACATCTGGAACTCAAGACCCACTCCATCAACCTGTAGGAGCAGCATCAACCTGGGCTGTGATATCAGTACAGCTTGTTGGTGTGACATGTATGTGTACCACATACTACCCCATCTGTGAAATATACTCCCTGTCAACAGCAAGCCAAGTCATACCCCTAGTGATGTGCTCCCTGTATAACTGTATGGGAAACACAAAATACAGCCCTGTGATCCCACCTGTGTCCCTGCTGGACAAGTGCTCTGCACGATGACATGTTTTAACATGGGCTACAATCTCATCTGCATGGGTTATAAGGGCTTCAGTGCTAATACCTTACTAACATCATAGCAAACTATCAACCTATACACAACTGTCTGTCAGTGGTTCACCAAATTACTCTGTACTGCTCTGCCACTGACATACCTAGAAGTCACAGCATTATGTGGAATATACTACACATATAATGGATATTTCTGCAAAGTAGAATATACTCTGTACCCACACCCATACCTTCCAACCTCTGATACATCTGGACAAGGTCATAAATAAAAGTGGGACAAAGGCTCAGTGATAGGAGTGTGCTGTAAATATTTCCCTTACATACTAAGAAAGTTGGTAGGATAAGGGGTTTTGCATTAGCAGGAATTGTCTGAAGTTTATGAAGTCTGAAACACTATTGTCTGTCATTATTTTGTAATGTCAGTCTTTAATTATATGCAACTAACTTACCATAAAAACACAAGTTTATGTAGACTGGATGAAACCTCTAAACAAACATCTGGACATTCTGCCAAAAACTGTACAGTTGAGAGGTTTGGCCACACCAGGATATGACTTTTCAGGTAAGAAGAATACCACACAAGCAGGAGATCCCCAGCCAGTATATCACCAAGTTGCTGTACTGTTTACACAGCTTCATCAACCGGCTGTAGCCACACCTCTCAACTGGCCTTTCTGGGCAGGAATGTATATAGCTGGGATCATAATATTGGTCTGTGCATCATACATCTTGTATCCCCCTGGTAAAGCACTGTGATAATCTCAGGATGTCTATCACTAGATAATGATACAATACCTTGCAGTGTCAGACTTCTGATATGTCAGAAAATGTCTGCTAAAACAAATCCAGTATCTAAAGGAACATTCTGTTTACTTTTGAGAAGTATGGCTGTAGAACACAAAACCCCGGACTGGAGTACACCTATCTCTGGAATGGAGACCCACTTACTATAGAAGATCACACTGAGCATATTTTTTACACTTAGAGAATCACAGGCCATGTTGGAACCCATATCGGACTGTATAACTGTATTGTGCATATATGTCTTTGCATACAGACAGCTATGCACACCTGAACTGTCCATACACACACCCATCAGACAGATTTACCCCCAGATAGCTGTAGGTGTCCCATATGTGATATATTTGCATCTGTTGCATGTGATACACAGACATATACATGGGCAACAGATAACAATATGTCAAGCATATACACACACATATATGTGGGGAAGAGAGCGATAGACAGTGATAGAAAGAAAGAGACACAGGGGGACACACACACAGAGTGAGTAGCACACAAGGATACCCTGAATGGCATAAAGTGATGTCCTGATGTGGACGGTGGCACACTGGTTGTAACCAGTTATACATGCCAGCATGAATGTGAGCTCCATTGTGTGATAGTACTGAGGGGGGTTATAATATCACATCACCTGCTTCTGTGTGTGTGTGTGTGTGTGTGTGTGTGTGTGTGTGTGTGTGTGTGTGTGTGTGTGTGTGTGTGTGTGTGTGTTTGTTTGTAGGTGAAAGTGAAACAGTTTTAGGCCATTTCCACACAGTACATTTCCCATTGCCGCCCTTTAGCAGTTCTGCTGATGTCACTCTCCCTAGAAATACCTTTGCACAACCATCTAAGCTCCATGGTGCATGGAATAACTATGTAGCAGTATAGTACAACTAACTAGATAGGCAGAGGTTCTATTCCCAGTTCTGGCAAATGTGTGTGTGCGTGTGTGTATACAAGTGTGTGTAAATGTGTATGTTTAAAGGATAACATATTTTGAGGACTTTCCTATCCACAGCACTTCCCAGTGCTCTACTTTAGCAGTCCTGCTGATGTCATTCCCCTTAGAAGTACATTTCCACAACACCAGCCCTATAAGCTCTGTGGCATATGCAATAACTATGTAACAGTATAGTAGAAATAACTAGATAGATAGGGGATCTATTCCCACTTCTGGCAAATGTGTGTGTGTATGTTTGTAGGCCGATGTATTTTGAGGACCTTCCCACCCAGTACACATCCCGGTGCCCAACTTTAGCAGTCCTGCTGATGTCATTGTCCTTAAAAGTACCTTTGGGCAGCACTCAGCCCTATAAGCTCTGTGGTGCATGTAATAAGTAAGTAACAGTATAGTACAGATAACTAGATAGGCAGGGATTCTACACTCGGGTGTGTGTGTGTGTGTGTGTGTGTGTGTGTGTGTGTGTGTGTGTGTGTGTGTGTGTGTGTGTGTGTGTGTGTGTGTGTGTGTGAATCATATTTTCTGGGGGTATGGATTTTGCCAGTCTGAGGCATGTACCACCCAGTACACATCCCATTGCCCTACTTTACAAGGCCTGCTGATGTAATTCACCTTAGATATACCTGTATACACTTGTCAGCCCTCTAAGCTCTGTGGCATGTACAATAACTGCTTAATACTATAGTGGAAATACTGAAATACTTAGATAGATAGGTAGGTAGAGATTCTAATCTCAATACCGGCAACTATAGTAGTATGTGTTAAGCATATCCCCTGTGGCTGTTGTGTGTGTAGGTTATACCATTTTAAGGCCTGTTGACCCCTACCCATGACATTACTTTAAAAACCCTGTTAATGGCATCTGCCTCACATGCATCATGTAACACTATACAGCCCATACCAGTCACCTGTACAGATGTACATGGGATATCCACATGTTTACAATCTATATGTGGTCTGTGTCCCCTGACAATGATCATACCTGTGATATCATTGCCAAATATGTCACAGTTACTGTACTGACACACATGCCAGCATCAGACATTGTACCCGACTGACACATCATGCTTATACAAAGTCTGCCACTCTATCACTTGTGCAGGTTTGTGGGAGCAGTAGATGAGACCAATCCCTATGTCTGGTGGGTTATCCCACCATCCATGAAGGCATTCACATGATTACCTGTTGTAAGAGGTTGTGTGTTATATCCCAGGCATATAATCAATGTACACAGTACTATAGTACATAGAAGTGGATACGTAAGGTTACTAATATGTTTATTGGTAACTGTGTATGTGTTTCTTTATGCACAGCCCATGTGGCTGTCTTTACTGTGTGTATGTGATGGCTATACCATTTTGTGTGCCTCTTCCACCCTGTGAACTCACCCATTATAGGTTCATAGGTTCATAGGTTCATACTAGGCTATCTGCCCGAGGGCATTTATAAGCCTAGCCCATTGTTTTGTGGCCACGCCACCCTTTAGTATGGGGAACTATACCCATTATTTTGCTGTGCCTCTGTCGAGCAGTGACACTGAGGTAATTCCTGGGGTATATCTGCGATCTCCCATCCATTGGTCAAGATTTCTCTTGAACAAGGCCAGCGAGGTGCTCTGCCTCACATGTACCGGGATTTTGTTCCACAGCATAGGGAGTCTTTGGGTGATGAATCTATCTCTCCAGCACGTCCTATTAATAGCCATGTCGAGGTTTAAGTCTCCCCTTGTGGCTCTGATGGATCTAGATTTTTGAGGTGAAGCATATTCATCAAATCTGGGTTTGACATGGCCTTGTATGTTAGGCAAAGGTCACCTCTGAGCCTGAATAGAGCTGGAGTTCTTTCAGTCGGCAGCATAGGACAGATTTTGAGACCCTTTATCCTTTTGGTGAGGAACTTTTGTGGCCTCCAGCTGCTGCAAGTGTCGGGTCAGATACATTCAATGGGGCATTGTACTCAATCATTGGTCTGATGAGTGATGAGTAAAGGAGACTATGACCTCCCTTGATCTAGATGAGAATCCCTTCATGATAAGGTGGGCAATGTAGAAGGACTTCTAACTACTTTAGCTACATGGGTGTCGAATGACAGACTACTATCAACCTGGGTCCCCAGGTCCCTGATAACTTCTTCTGTGCTCAGTGGATTGCCACCATTTGGTAGCTAGTAACCTTGTTTTTCGAAGGGTATGACTATGCATTTTTGGCATTTAACTTTAGGCAGTGGCTCTGGCACCAGTTATCCGCTTCTGTGAGACCCTTCTGAAGGATATCTGTGTCAGATGTTTTCTATGCAGTTTGCAGTCATCTGCAAACTTTGTCAGCCATAACCCTCCTGTGTTTGCTTGTACTGAAAAGTAGATGCCAAACAAGAGGGCCCAGGACTGAGCCCTGTGGGACACCACTTGTGACAGGCTTTGAGTCTGACATGGCGCCAGCAACTCTGACCCTGTGGGTTCTGTCACTCAGCCAGTTTGCAACCCATCTTGTGATGTATGGGTTAACATTTAAGCTGATGAGTTTTTCAATGATACCTGAGTGGGGTATTGTATCAAGGCCTTAGCCAGATCGAGGTAGGCTGTATGGACTGCCTTTCCTCATCAATGGCTTTGGTGACTGTTTCAAAAGTCAACCAAGTTTAAAAGGCATGATCTGCCTTTGACAAAGCCAAACTGGTTGGATCCAAAGTCTGCAAATTCCCTATGTCTTTTATGAGGTCCATTATGATCCTCATGGCTTTGCAGATAAGGCTTGTCAAGCTAATGGGCGGTACCAGGGTCTGTGGAGGCACCGCTTTGTGAAGTGGGACCACAGTTGCAGTGCGCCACCCCTGCACGTATCCAGAGGTAAGACTTTGATTAAACAGCTGTCCTAGCTGTGGGTTAATTCCTCATTGAGTTCGGGTTGTCGCAGGGGTCCCATGGATGCTGTGTTTTGCTTTGGAGAGAGCAGTTCTCACTTGGGCTGGAGATGTTTGGGGGCTGCACTCATTTGGTATAGATATCTCTCCTTTGGGGAGGGGGGAGGATTTGCACTGAACCCACCAGCCAGTATGTTGGCAATGTCTGTAGGATCAGTAATCTTCACATCATTTTGAACTAGTTCTGAGCATATCTGGGAGTTTCCTCCTAGGATAGCTAAAGAAGGCCTTATGATTGTCTTTAGCTATTGAGTCTTTAGCTATTTTTCTCTCGAAATTTGCTTTGGATGATTTTATGAGAGCTCTTAGTTTTTACTTATAGTGATCAAGGGTGTCTTACCGGATTTTGCTCTATCTTGTAGTAGCTTCCTCCTTTGTTGTAGAGTTTGTTTATGGCTGGGGTCCACCAGACTGGACGCTTGCCTTTGGTACAAAGAGTCTTTGTTTTGTTTGGGATTGCCTTATCCATGCAGTCCTGCAGGTGTGATTCAGCTTGAGTATTGTTTTACTGTGGTCTTTTATTTCAGGTGGGGATCTGATCTCACCACCCATTTTGAGTTTATGAATTATGCCATTATTTTGCTGTGCCTCTGTCGAGCAGTGACACTGAGGTAATTCCTGGGGTATATCTGCGATCTCCCATCCATTGGTCAAGATTTCTCTTGAACAAGGCCAGCGAGTGCTCTGCCTCACATGTACCGGGATTTTGTTCCACAGCATAGGAGTCTTTGGGTGATGAATCTATCTCTCCAGCACGTCCTATTAATAGCCATGTCGAGGTTTAAGTCTCCGCCCTTGTGGCTCTGATGGATCTAGATTTTGAGGTGAAGCATATTCATCAAATCTGGGTTTGACATGGCCTTGTATGTTAGGGCAAGGTCACCTCTGAGCATGGTAGCGGTGTTTACTGAATAGAGCTGGAGTTCTTTCAGTCGGGCAGCATAGGACAGATTTTGAGACCCTTTATCCTTTTGGTGAGGAACTTTGTGGCCTCTCCAGCTGCTGCAAGTGTCGGGTCAGATACATTCCGAATGGGGCATTGTACTCAATCATTGGTCTGATGAGTGATGAGTAAAGGAGACTATGACCTCCTTGATCTAGATGAGAATCCTTCATGATAAGGTGGGCAATGTAGAAGGACTTCCTAACTACTTTAGCTACATGGGTGTCGAATGACAGACTACTATCAACCTGGGTCCCCAGGTCCCTGATAACTTTCTGTGCTCAGTGGATTGCCACCTATTTGGTAGCTAGGTAACCTTGTTTTTCCCGGTATGACTATGCATTTTGGCATTTAACTTTAGGCCGTGGCTCTGGCACCAGTTATCCGTTCTGTGAGACCCTTCTGAAGGATATCTGTGTCAGATGTGTTTCTACTATGGCGCCCAGTTTGCAGTCATCTGCAAACTTTGTCACCCATAACCCTCCCGTGTTTTCTTGTACTTGGAAAAGTAGATGCCAAACAAGAGTGGGCCAGGACTGAGCCCTGTGGGACACCACTTGTGACAGGCTTTGAGTCTGACATGGCGCCAGCAACTCTGACCCTGTGGGTTCTGTCACTCAGCCAGTTTGCAACCCATCTTGTGATGTATGGGTTAACATTTAAGCTGATGAGTTTTTCAATGATACCTGAGTGGGGTATTGTATCGAAGGCCTTAGCCAGATCGAGGTAGGCTGTATGGACTGCCTTTCCTCATCAATGGCTTTGGTGACTGTTTCAAAAAGTCAACCAAGTTTAAAAGGCATGATCTGCCTTTGACAAAGCCAAACTGGGTTGGATCCAAAGTCTGCAAATTCCCTATGTCTTTATTTATGAGGTCCATTATGATCCTCTCTGGCTTTGCAGATAAGGCTTGTCAAGCTAATGGGCGGTAATTTCCAGGGTCTGTGGAGGCACCGCCTTTGAAGTGGGACCACAGTTGCAGTCGCCACTCCTGGATGCGTATCCAGAGGTAAGACTTTGATTAAACAGCTGTCCTACCTGTGGGTTTAATTCCTCATTGAGTTCGTGGAGCACACAGCCGGGGGACACCATCGGGTCCCATGGATGCTGTGTTTTTGCTTTGGAGAGAGCAGTTCTCACTTGGGCGCTGGAGATGTTTGGGGGCTGCACTCATTTGTATAGATATCTCTCCTTTTGGGGGAGGGGAGAAGTTTGCACTGAACCTGTCAGCCAGTATGTTGGCAATGTCTGTAGGATCAGTAATCTTCACATCATTTTGAACTAGTTCTGAGCATATCTGGGAGTTTCCTCCTAGGTTTCTAACATAGCTAAAGAGGCCTTATGATTGTCTTTTGAGTCTTTAGCTATTTTTCTCTCGATTGCTTTGGATGATTTTATGAGAGCTCTTAGTTTTTTACTTATAGTGATCAAGGGTGTCTTACCTTTTAAGGATTTTGCTCTATCTTGTAGTAGCTTCCTCCTTTTGTTGTAGAGTTTGTTTATGGCTGGGGTCCACCAGACTGGACGCTTGCCTTTGGTACAGAGTCTTTGTTTTGCTTGGGATTGCCTTATCCATGCAGTCCTGCAGGTGCTGGTAGAAGGCGTTTGTAAGTGATTCAGCGGCTTGAGTATTGTTTCCCCCCGGCTCGGGGGCCTGAAAGGAGACCACACTAGTCTTTAGAAGTGTGAAGTCGGCTTTTGAGAAGTTCTTTACTGTGGTCTTTTTTATTTCAGGTGGGGGTGGGATGAGGACCTCCAGCGAGATTAGTTGTGATCTGATCTCACCAGTGAGGGGTATACTTCCGGTGTTGAACATTGTGCTCCCATGTTCGTGATGATGAGATCAAGTATGTTATCTCCTCTTGTGGGGATGGTGACTAGTTGTTCCATGGCATTTGAGTTTATGAATTCCAGGAACTTTTGGGCTAGGGTGTTTGGGCTTGAGTAGTGTTCCCAGTCTATATTAGGGTAATTGAAGTCACCTAGTATGATGGTGTTTGGTGATACATTTATCCCCTCTAGTGTTTTCAGGAAGGCCATGTGAGTTTCCTGAGTTTGTGAGGGTGGCCTGTAACATGCTACAATTTGCAGAGCAGTCTTGCCTATGGTTAATTGCACCTGGATGGTCTCCGATGCATCGTGCGTTGCCACCAGTCTTGAGGTGTGGGTGTCCTTGATGAATATGGATACCCCTCCTTTCTTGGTATTGTCCGGTTTTTGGGGCGGAGCATGATATGAGGTAAAATCTGATAGTGCTGGGGTGCTCTCAGGAGCCTTGAACCAGGTTTCTGTCACAGCACAGACATCGATGTTCTCCATACTGAGAAGGGCCTCGAGTGCGTGCATTTTGAGATTTAGACTTCTGGCATTGAGCAGCATTACCTTAGTTTTTTCCTTTTTGTGTTCTAGGGTGGTAGGTTTAGAATTTGAGCCTTGCCTAAAAAGGCACTATGGGGTGGCAAGAGCCTTTGCCAATATCCGAATCCCAGGGTGACAGGTGCAAGCCGTCCCTTGCGACAGCGTGGCTTGTCCAGCATGTCATCCCAGGCAGACAGATACTGGATCCTTTGAATGACACCAGTGTTTAAGCCAATTGTTAAAGCTGATCATCTTATCTCTATATTGTGGCATCATTCTTGGTGAAGGTAGGATACTGCTCAAGGTCAGGGTCATACCTGCCTGGGCTACATAATCAGAGAGTTCCTCAATGTCTCTTTTCATGTAGTCAAGGAGGTGCGTCTCAGGTCGTTTACACCAGCGTGGACAATGACTGAGTCATATTTGTACCTGCTGTTGAGAGACCTGAGTGCTTGCGTTATGTGGCGGATTCTAGCCCGACAGGCAGCTTACTGTGACCTTCTCCTTACTCAGTCTGGTGAGCGGGACATCAGTGTGTCTGACTATGGAGTCACCAATGACTAGTGTGTCTGGCATTGTGTTTGGCCTTAAGGGCTGTGACTGTTTGACACTCTGACTGTGAGGTCTATGTGTTGCGGGTGTTGTGTTCTGAGGTGGTGGTTGTTTGGGTGTCTGCTTTGGTGGCCTCTGCTGTTTTGGTAGATTTTTGATCAGAGCCTCCAGTATGTCTTTGTGTGTTTATGTGTATGATTTGAGGTTGTAATGGTACTATGTGAGACTGGGTCTATAGTGTGTGTGGTAACCTTCTCCTCCTGACTGGTCTTGCCAGTCCTATGTTGAGAGCTCAGCCTCCAGTTTGGCGTATAGTTGCATCTCGCATGTGTTTGTGTTTTGTGGGAGGAGGAAAGGATTGTCTGGGTACATGAGGCAATTGAAACATTGCCTCAATATTCCCAGGTTCACCAGCTGAGCAGGAGAGGACACTAGCAACTGAGCCCTCGACAGGCTAGAAGGGTAGGCAAAAAAATTTAAAAAAGATTCCGGGACGTGGGTGACCGAGAAATGGGGGTTGACTTTTGGGGTACTATCTATGACAAGAGTGCCGTATCAAGGTAATAAGTACTGTAGGAGCAAGTGCTAGGTTTAATAGATAGAGAATAGTCTACTTGGAGTCAAGTAGAGTTGATCTTTTAGTTATAGGATCTGATTTGATCAGTAGTATAGTTCGAGGAAGGTAGTTTTAAGGGAAAATTTGAAGAGTGGACTTTAGGTAGCCCGAATAGTTTAAACCTGCTTAACCGGCACTGCCCTAGTGTGCAACAGTGGCAGCTCGCTAAGCTTTAAATCGCGCTAACGCTGCTTAGCTTTTTATACTTAGCGTAAGCTCATACAGATATCATCCATGGTAGAAGCACAGTTACACAGTTTCTAACACAAAGCCTCTGTGGTGCAATGGTCATATCACTGTGTATTGTACATTAATGGAGAGTAGATCATCTACTCTAAGTGTCACCTCCATGTGCATGTGTGTCTCAATGTATGTTCCCATGCAGCAGTGTGCATGTGTGTGTGTCAGATGGCTCTAACATGTTAAGCCCCTTTGACCCCACCATTAGCAATCTTAACAGCCCCTGAAATTGTCACCCACTTCAATATTAGTGGCAGACACTGCCACACTACAGTACTGCTGTGCTATTTGTGTTATGTGTCTAGCACTATCATTCATAAGACTGTGCAGGTAGGGGCTGTGCTCAGCCCTTTGTCAGCTTCCTCATATACAGGACTATGACTCTGTGTGCACTACCAGCATGAGAGGCCAGACATGCATATGTGATAGCAGATACACATGCTGGTGATTGTCAGGTTAGACTAACAAAGGCTGAACTGTGTCAGGAATTGGGTCTATATTAGAACATCAAATGTTTAATAGCTTGAATCAATAAAGGTCGACCTTTAATGATCAAACTATTAAAATTTCAAATGTTCCTAAAAATAAATTAAAAAAAAAAGAAAATGTAAAGGGTGTAGGCAAGGGGGCAAGCACCCCTGCACCCCCACACCCCCCTGCTACTTAAATATACCAACTCTGAAATCACACTACATTGAAGTAAACAGAAATCTCCCCTTACAGAGATTTCCATTTACCAGTTCAATGTTCTGCACGCTCACTATTCTCATGTTGACAATGTCAGATTCTACATTGTCAGCTTTTGAGAATATAATATAGACCCCAGGAATGCATACCCCAAACATGCCATACACAGTACCAGGCATACCCTCATCAACTGTATTACAGTTGAGTGAATATGACAGAAATGGCAGGTGCAACAGGTGCTGATAGCTGAATCTGTTGCAGTTAAAGTAATGGCTAAGCTTGTGAGGGACCTAGTGCCAGTACTCAAGTAACCTCCTCTTGTATGTATGAGCCTGCAGTCCTACAGAATACCCAGGTGACATGCATGAAGGCTAGGTGGCTATGTCAAGGGTATGCATGTAAGGTCACACTGTCTGCCACAATTGCCCCTCACACACTTTTGCATGTAAACACACCTGATAAACATGTACATATACAGCCACACTTTGGCTATGAAAAGGTCACTGTGTTTCCACTCCACCTTACTCATCATTGCTACTGTCAGCAGGCCCATAGCCTGCAGGCACACAGACACCTGGAACACAACCAGAATACAGTATGTGACACTACAGTCAGTCAGTAGTACTAACAGCAATAGTGCATCATGGCTAACAAGGTGCATACACCTCATTGTGTACCCATAACTACTGCCAGGAGACAGCACCTTACACAGCATGAGATTGCTACAATGTAGTATAGTCACCTTGTGCATCAGACCCATATGAGCATGTACGTGCACCTATGGTATGGATAACAGGGTTGTGGCACAAGTATCATCACATGCACATGGTGTGGTGTTGGATTGCCAGAGGCCTAAGCTGGGCCATATGGTTGACATTGTGTGTGTGTGTGTGTGTGTGTGTGTGTGTGTGTGTGTGTGTGTGTGTGTGTGTGTGTGTGTGTGTGTGTATAGGGGTGATGTTCAACTGGGCCATGAAGAGGAGCTGTGCATGTCTGGTTGTGACTGGCCTGTGATAGGGATGAGTAAGTGTTTCCACACCATCGAGTGATGTGGATGCCCGACACAGGTCTATGTTGAACAGCCATTGACCATACATGGCAGGATGTATAGTTCACCATCTCCCAGCAGGAACACAGTAACTGCTTCTGCCAGGAGTATCACTGGCACCGCCAGGCCCAAGGACAGATACAGTACTCTCCCTGATGGTGACTGCTGATTGCTGGATCAGCATCTCTGATGGGACTGGCCAGGACAACATGCCTACGGCCTGCTCTGGTGGTGTGTGGACAGCATCCTCCCTTTGGTAGTGCTGTTGATACTGCCACTACAGGACTGTGAATGTGCATGGCCATGTGGGCTCACAGCTGATAATGTTGCTGACCTACATCAACTTGGCTGATGCCCTACTCCCACCACATGCTCAAGCAAAGACATTGCACGGTCAAGCAGTAACAATGTCTCACCCCGCTGTCTATCCACAACATCAGCAAGATAATGTATGGCATCGCAAATGCTGTGGAGGTCATCACACATGGCAGGGAGCACTGCATTCATCACCCTTAGCATCTGTCTGGTGTTGCAGTCAGTATGTCTGTGCCTCCATGATGGACTGAAACATGCATCTGGTGATACCTGCGGTGGCACTTGTGACAGGGGTTAGATGGGCAGCCGTGCTTTATTGAGCACCCTTGTCCATCTGCCTGTGTGTGACCTCACCTGCTTACTGCCTATGGCTGGTGTCTACACTCACACTCGGCATACTCAACACAGTAGCCTGTTCCATGCCACCACCATTAACCTGTACATTATCCGTGGCTGCTGGGGTCTGGGTATGCATGGGTATACTGACTTTGTGCAGGGTCATGGTGGGTGAAAGTGCGATACCAAGCAATGACACAGATCGAGGCAACAACAATCCCACCTGTGCCTCACTATGACCACCATCATCATCATGGGAGTCTGCTAGGATTCTGACATCAGATTGTGAGGAAGAGGGACACCAACCGCTGAGTTCACCTGTGAGTGGAAGACAACATATGTGAATCGATGTCCTGCTGTATTATGTTTGCTGATACACACACACACACACACACACACACACACACACACACACACACACACACACACACACACACACACACACACACACACTCCTGCTACATTCTAACACAGCTGTAACACCTATCGGCCCTTGAGGGCAGACATTATGGTTGTTCTGCCTGCCACATTCTATCTCTTTCACTGCTATTGTAAGGCCCACAACAAAGGGTGACAAATCCTACTGTGTGATGGGCCTAGTAGCAGAATGGTAATTGTGGCCAAGACCAAGGCTATTGGAGTGAGCTATACAGTGTCATCAAGTGCATATGCACATACTGTAAGAGCTGACTTAATGCTGTACAGACCACACACAATGACAAGGTGTAATGATATGTGATGATAACTGATGAAGGGACAAGACTATACACTATCACTGCAGTACTTACACAGTTCAGACTCACAGGGATTCATTTCAGACAACATTGCAGGACAATCTACAATACATACAGAAAACATGCAAAGTACTAGGTACATAGCCTCATAAGATGATACCGGGCTATTGGCCCTGATGCCCTCATAAGCCTGGCCCAGACTTTTGCCCATGTCCTTACCAAGCCAGCACCTGTTTCCCCTGTCCAGCGGGTACTCCCACAGAATCCTAGGGGTGTCCTATCCATTTCCCATGCAGTTGTCTAGTTTTTTCTTCAAGAGGGCTATACACATACTCTGCTAAACATTGGGAGGGAGTGTATTTTACAGACAGTGTATTGTGTGGGACACTACACTATCCTGTCAACAAGTCCTGTACATGTCACAGACTAGGTGAGGGCCTTGTGTGTAGGATGCATCAGTAGGGTTTGTCTTACAGATATGCAGAAATGCCAACAATGCTGGTTTAGAAATGGCCTTATATGCAAGACACAGGTCACCTATGATCAGTCTGTATGAGGCTGAGTACAGGGACAGGGCTTTCAGCCTACCTGTATTGGATAGGTGTTACAGACCCTGGATTTGCCTGGTCAGGAACCTCTGTGGTCTCTGTAACTGCTGCATTTGCTTGGCAAGGTACATGCCAAAGGAGCCATTGTGTTTGGCAATGCGTCTGATAAGGGTGAAGTACAGGGATGTTGTGGCCTCCTGGTTCCTGGATGACATACCTGTATTTGTGAGGTAGGCCATGTAGACAGCCTTCTGTACAATGGCTCCCACATGGTAGGAAACTGTCAGGTTCTTACCAACCTTGGTTGCTAAGTTGCCTCACACCTAATTGCATGCTCAGTACATTATTACTGTCATAATTAGTGTAGATGACATCTGCCAAAGCAGGGAGAATGATACCTCTCCTGGCATTCATTTTGCGGAAATGCTTCTTGCATCAGTCATTAAATGGATGAGGCCTCTTGGAGAATACTCACATTAGTAGGGGAATGTAAGACAGTGGCCTGCTTACAAGCATCTGTACACCTGGTCAGCCACAGACCACTGCTTTTGTCCTGTACCTCAGATATGTATATCTCAAACAGTAGATACCCCCAGACCGATCCTTGGGGTACTCCACTTTGCAAGTATGTACTACTAGAGGTGGGTTCCACTACTTTGACTGAGTGGGTAGTATCATTGTTCCAGTTAGCTACCCATCTGGTAACAAACAGGTTGATGCCTAGCTGTGTAGGCATATGTATTCTGGCAGCCTGGGGATTATTGTGAGAGATTTGGGCTAGGTGAATGTAGACATTATTCACCATCTTCCACCCGTCCTTGTGTTTGTTGACCACTTCAAAGAGGTCGACCATGTTTAACAGGCCTGATTTCCATTTGACAATACCATGCTGTGTAGGCTCAGGCATTTTGATGTTGCCGATGTCCCTGTTCATAATGTCCTTGATATTGCCTTCCATGCTGTTGCATAGCAGGCTAGTTAAGCTGATGTGCATAAGACTGGCTGGGTCAGTGGATTGCTCTGCCTTTGTGAATAGGGATGACAGTGGCTGTCCTCTGTGAGGATGGGATGACAGCGGTGTTCAGGCTTTGTTTGACTTTGGACTTTGGATCTGAGAGCCCATGCCCGTGTTCATGTAGGATCCAGCCAGGGATGGTATCAGGCCTACAGAGACTTCTGTGTGTTGCCTTTGAGAGGGCATTATGGACCTGCTTCCTGATGATGAGGGGAGGGGGATACGTACTGTCCATGCACATGTGCACCGATGAGGGTACAGGAGGGTGATGTTTACACTTCACCTATCTGCGACAGGTTGCCTATATCTATGCCATATGTGTATGTGATGTTATTGACCACCACTACAGAGCAGATTTGTGTGTTGCCTCTGGGATTGCAGACACATGTGTGGACAGTCTAGTGACTGGCCTTGGTGGATGTGTCCAATTTACACTCAAAGATATCCTTAGGGTAATTCACCTGTGACCTTATTTGCTTGTGCAGACCAAGGTGACATTGCTTCCAATAAGGCACCTGTTCCTTTTTGGTCCTGTCCAGGAATTATTTCCATCTGTTATGGTATTTGTGTATTACTGCTGTCCAGTACGGACATTTACCCTAACTTGAGGGAGATGATGGTGTCCTGTCAGGTATTGCTGAGGCCTTACAGCTATGTAGGTGCCCACATAGTATTGTGGTGTGGGCTTGGACACTTCTGCTAGTTCCAAATGATAGGACGATGGCTGTAAAACTACTTCTACCTGATCTGATGAGATTTATAGCAATTTGTGTAAAGTTAATTTTGTTTGACCCTGACAAGGGGGGAGAGCAGGAGAGATAGTGATCTGAATAGTGATGGCTATGTGGTCAGAGCTTACCAAGGAGGATGATACTGTAGGAGTGCTACAGTGGCTACTCATATTTGTTAGGACTAGGTACAGTATATTTCCACCTATTGTAGGAGTGTTGACCGGCTGATCCACTGCATTGCCATTGACAAAGATGAAGAATCTCTGTGCATTCATGTTCAGGTGGCATAGTGCATGCACACTATGGTTGGGTAGTTGATGTCACCCAGGAGCAGGGTAGATGATTGAATCCTTACAGATTCCAGCAAGTCCCAATAAGTGTGATGGGTGTCCATAGTCATGGTTGGAGGCCTGTAGCTTGCTATGATTTGAGTAGGTATTTTGTCAGCTGTTAATTGCACTTGGGATGTCTCCCATGTGCCATACTATCTGGCCATCCAGGAGGTGTGTATGTGTATGATAATGTTCAGCACTACACCTCCTGTGGCTTTGCAGCCCTCCATTTAGGGTCTAAACTTATAATGGGATGAGTAACCTGGCAAGGTTATTGTGCTCTCCACAGCTAAAAAGCAGGTGTCAGTAACTGCACAAAAGTTAGAATCCTACAGGACAAGGTATGCTTGCACTGACATGGGTTTAATGCTAAGACACCTAGCTTCTGTTAGAGCATGACATCTGCACAGAGGCACACATCACTGGTGGGCAAAGGTCAGAAAATAGTGTCACTTTAATGTAGCTGAAACATACTTAGTTGCTAGTAACGACAGTGTCACAATCACAGGTCTACTCCGCAGGACATGACATCTGATAATCAAATGTATGCTATTATGTTATGACTTCAGTCTTTAATGGGTTGCCAGTGATGTGCCAGACAATACACAACTATATGAGGCATTGACTACAAATATAAGGCAAACGGGGTCAGTCTGCAAAACTCTGGACAGTTGTCAGGTATGGGCTCAGTATATCACATACAGTTAAACACACACTTCTGCACCTGTTGTGTACTATGAACATACCCTATATAAGTCTCTTATATTTGTAAGACAAGCATATGTCTCATAGTAGCATTCACAGGTGACATATGAATAATTACAACATCACAGTTAGCTGGCCTAGCAGTGTCACACTCAGTACTGGACAGCACACGCTCCAGTAGTAGTCATACATGAGATGACCTTTGCTGGGGTGACTCAAGGACCAGAGATGTGATCCATGTCAATGCAGACAGGTGAAACAGGAATGGCCATAGGTGCTGGACAGCAGCACGTGAGTCCAGCAGGTCTTGTGGCAACATAGTGTTTAATGTCCTATTTGACATTATTGCATCCCCCTTCTGCATTCCATTATAAGCTTACGTGATTGACATACCTGTTATAGTGCTGAAGGGTTTCCCCAGAGTAATGCAACTAGTTAGGTTTGTGTAGTTGCAGTCTGTCTTTGTGTAGATGGGTTCAGACCTGTATTACATAGGCAGAAGCTTGCCGTTTGTAAGCAATGCTCATGAGCAGGTGATGGCCTATGCACCAATCAGTGTCTCCTACTTGCTACTTGCATCCGGAGTAGCTATGTTGTCTTTCCATTAGCCAATGCCATAGCAACACAGTGCTGTAATTAAGTCCTTCATGTGGGCCTTGCCCCTTGTCCTTGCCTGTGTGGAGGACATTATGGAGGTGTGAGGACTACAGTTTCACAGACAGTAGGTAGGAATACCTTTCATGACAAAACATGTGGAGACAACCCAACAACATGGGGGACAAAGCTCCAGAATTGAGTACAGATTGTAAGTATTACTGTTATACACAAAGAGGATTGTTAGATTAACAGGGTTTGTCTGGACATGCATTTTCTGCATGACTTGACTTCTGACAGTGACATATCTCTGACATACCTCTCAATTGTCCAGATGTCCACAAACTGCCCAGAGGTTTGCCTGTTATGTTTGGTCTGTTCCTCAGACAACTTCTGTTTTTGTGAAATTAGTAGGATAATGTAAGATTGTAGTCAGCAAATGTTGACATCCATTAGTTTTTCAAACATCATATCCTTCAAGAATGTTATGTTACAAAAAAAATGTAACACCAGCAATTGTTTCAGTTTGTAACACCATTATGTGAGATATGTCCCTTTTTCTGGCCCCCTGTCCCCCAAGTATGTCATGATTTGTCCAGATGTCTTGCAGTAAGAGGTTCAGAGGTATGGTATATCATTATTTAGTGACTGCACTCCTGGCATCATCCCAGTGACTCAGCTGACCCCTTGAAGTGGTATGCGGCAGTGGCCATAAATATGGTACCACACCCTGAACATTCTGTGGAAATCTGTACATCTGAGAGTTATGTATGTCTGGCCATTGTTAACAGACTGCCAAGATTGTGTATCAGTGTTATGTGTAAATGTTTGTTGGGTTGAGTAGGGAGAATAGCAGGTGTGAGTGTCATAGATCTTTTTTCTATCTGACTGTGCATGCTGCTACAGTTGCTGATGTATATGTTTGTAGGGGCAGACTGGGAAATGCCCTGTAACACCTCATGAGTCTCTGTAGACTGTGAATTGGGCCAGAATATGTTGGTGTAGTGTATGACTAGCAATCAGGATATGTTTATTCAATCAGTTGTTCTACTCTATAGTTCATTTGGGGTACTGGTATGTTGCAGTGACTGTAGTGCAAATGTTTGTGGGTGGACATTTTTGCACCAATATCTGTTTTTTCCTACAGTTCCATCTCTGTAGTGTATGGTATATTTGGAAATGCATGGATAATTCCCTAGAGCTGATTTGGGGTAGTGTTGTGTTAGTCTTACTGTGGTTCAGAAGGTGCTGGGTGAAAAGGGTGGCAGCTCTAACTGTTTTTCTCTTGTTACATGACTGCAGTCATACATTTCCACTTTCCAGATGTCTAGACACTGTCCAGATACGTGGCTCATATGTTTGGTATGTTCCCCATAACAGTTGTGGGTTTCTGACAAATCACTAGGATGGTGTGAGCATTGACATCAGTGAATAATGACATTCATTTGTGTTTCAGACCTGGAATCTATCAGGAATTATATATTAAATCAAACCATGCTACTCAAGCAGACTTCTATGTATCTAACAGCCATATTTCAAAGATGTCACTATTGTTTGCTCTTTATCCTCCCACTTTGTTAGTCTTTTTGCAGATGTTTTATGTCTGACAGTAAGAGGGTGGTTATCTCTCTCTCTCTCTCTCAATATATATATATATATATATATATATATATATTAATATATATATATATATATATATATATATATATATATATATATATCTATATATCTATATATATATATATATATATATATATATATAGATAGATAGATAGATAGATATATATATATATATATATATATATATATATATATATATATATATATATATATATATATATCTATAAGAATATTATGGATATATATTTTTTCCTTATGTTAAATGACTGTAGTGCATGATGTGTTTCTAAAACCATTGCAAATTCCTGCAGCTCAGTTGATGTAGAGGTACTTTGCTGTGACTGTACTGCATGGGTCTTGGGTTCAAAGCTTGGAAGTGATGACTTTTTTTTCATTAATGTTAAATGACCAGAATGCATGATATGTTCGTAAAAGCATCTCAAATTCCACACCTCAGATGGTGTAGTAGTATGGTGTTGTGATTGCAGTGCACAGTACACTGAGTTCAAAACTTAGTAAGGCCGATTATTTTGTTGCTCGGCAGAACAAGGGCTGATGAAGACAGAGTGATGAAGGCACTTTTAAGCAGTTGTAAGCGGGTTTGCGCATTTTTGCATGGAGCTAAGCGATGCTCACAGAAGGTTAAGCCCTCTTAGCTTCACTTAGCACTGCTTACTCCTGCTTACACCTACACTAATTTTAATTGAAGAAAAGAAAAAAGGTGATAGGAAAGTGGTGAAATGGGGGAAAGCAGGGGGTAAAACATGAGGAAAACCAGCTAGGGATGAGCAGGATGATGTAGGAAAGGGCCATAGCTCTACATTTCTTCTCTAGAAACAGATGTGACTAATATGTAGAATTTAGAATTTACAACCTCACACTCCACAGGGAGGGTATTGGCGACAGAAATTTGTAGAATAATTTGTGGGTAGATTGATTTAATTCACTGTGCATGGGGAAAAATGTAGAGCTATGTATAGGGCCATTTTCTTGTAGGTGAGAGTGGGATTTTGGGAGAAGGGCTGTAGGTAGGTTTGGCAGGATAGGTAGCATCTGCAGACAGATAAGACACACAAGAAAAACTAATGGCCACATAAACAAACAACTGAGAAAACAAGAAACAAGAACGGCAGAGCTAAACTGAGTGCAAAACTGCTATTTAATTAAAGGAAGCACTTTTCGTTTTCTTGCAAAGCAAACTTCATCAGATAACTACAACAGATACAAAATATCTAAATAAAAAGAGACTAAGATAATGACATGTGGTTAATTCAGCCAATCAGGACACACAAAGTTTATCAGTGGCAGTGATAAACATTGAGCAGCCTGCCTGCCCCTGTGGGAGTGGTTACTGCCTTGAAACTGTAGTTTTATTGGCCATTTTGGGTCAATTCCTAACTCCTTGATCTCCCTCTCTTAAAACCCGATTGTCTAGTGGTTTTGGCGTCTTTTTGGACTTGGATGTTGGTGAAGCACCCACCAAGAGGAGAAAACGCTGAGAGAAGAAAGGAGCCACTTTTGAGATTTTAAGTATTTTGCTTCAGATTATTTGTTAAGTTTTTCTGCATTGCCGCCTACTTTTGAGCATTTTTTGGCTTGTTAAATTTGATTTCTGTGTTGGTAACTGTATTTAGAACACAACCTAGAGCTGATTACTGAATTTCCTGCCTGCACTTATTTTTAAAATCGTTTTTTTCTTACAACTTGCATTTTATCTGTCTCTGGCCTAGCACTCAAGTGTGGGGTCATTTACTGCACTATTCTAACTTGTTGATACTTGTGAACCTCTGCTTTCCTTAAAAAAACAAAAAAACAAAAAAATCTTGCTTTTTTCCCACTTTTCTGAGATTTAAAAAGGTTCAGTTACAGATTTGCTGTTCTGAACTGTTTGTAAGTTTCTTGGAGGCCATTGTTTCCTTGGGCTAAAGGGAAGTCTCTGTGTTCATCAGTGGCAGTGATAAACATTGAGCAGCCTGCCTGCCCCTGTGGGAGTGGTTACTGCACTGAAACTGTAGTTTTATTGGCCATTTTGGGTCAATTCCTAACTCCTTGATCTCCCTCTCTTAAAACCCTCTTTTGCGCGGTTTTGCACATAGCGCAACATCGGGCAGCACCGCCTAATTGAGTTTATCCTGGCTCCACAAAGTCTGCTCTTCACTTTTTCCCTTAGAACTGCTCTCAAATTAAGCACCATATTCTCATTCTAAGGCCCCTCACTGGTCCAAATAAGTAATTTTACAAGTTAGCACTAATAAACCATAAGCACTACTTACTCTTATACTCTCTACGATTACCTTGTCCCCTATTGGTCTGTTTTAATTCAGTTCCCTATATTACTCTAACATGTCCAAAGGTCAGTCAATGGTTTCCTCTCCAGTCCAGCTGATGAATCTGGGAATTTTGAGGCAATGTTACAACTGTCTCATGTACACGGACAACCCTCTCCTCCTCCAAACAGGTTCAAATATATGTGAGAAATGCAACCATATAGCCAAACTGGAGGCTGAGCTCTCTCATCTCAAAACTGGTGTAACCAGTCAGGAGGAGAAGGTAACCTCACACAACACAATTCCAGTATCACATAGTCCCACCACAACAGCGAAACAAACACATAAAAACACAAAAACATACTCGGAGGCTCTAAACAAAAATCTACCTAAGCAACAGAGACCTCCAAAGCAGACATCAGAGCAAACGCTACCCCAAAACAAAACACGTACAACACATAGCACACAAAGTCAGTGTGCCAAGCAGTCACAGCCCTTAAGGCTGAATAACACACCTGATACTCTTGTAATAGGTGACTCTATTGTCAGCCACACTGATGTCCCGCTCACCAGGCTGAATAAAGAGAAGGTCACAGTGAGCTGCCTGTCAGGTGCTAGGATCTGCCACATAACGCAAGCACTCAGGTCACTCCAAAGCAAATACAAATATGACTCAGTCATTGTACATGCTCGCGTGAATGACCTGAGATGTACCTCCCTCGACTACATGAAAAGAGACATAGAGGAGCTCTCTGATCATGTAGCCCAGGCCGGTATGATCCTGACCTTGAGCAGCATCTTACCCTCACCTAGAATGATGCCACAGTATAAAGACAAAATGATTGATTTTAACAATTGGCTAAAATGTTGGTGTCATTCAAAGGGGATCCAGTGTCTGTCAGCCTGGGATGACATGCTCGACAAGCCACGTTGCTTCGCTAGGGACGGCTTGCACCTGTCACCCCTGGGCTTTCGGATATTGGCAAAGGCTCTTGCCACCCCCATAGTGCCTTTTTTAGGCAAGGCTCAAAAGTCAAACCCACCTCCATAGACAGCACAAGGAACAAGATACTAAGGGTAATGCTGCTAAATGCCAGAAGTCTTAACCTCAAGATGCATGCACTTGAAGCTCTCCTCAGTATGGAGAACATCGATATCTGTGCAGTGACAGAAACCTGGTTCAAGGCTCCAGAGAGCACCCCAGCACTGCCAGGTTATACCTCATATCATGCTTTTCGGCCCCAAAACCCAGAATGAACCACAAAAGGAGGGGGAGTTCCCATATTTATCAAGGATATCCACACCTCCAGGTTAGTGGCATTGCACGAAGTATCGGAGACCATCCATGTGCAGCTGACAGTGGGCAAGACTGCTTTTCAGTTTATAGCATCCTACAGACCACCCTCTCAAAGTCAGGAATCCCACTCGACTTTCCTGAAAACATTGGAGAACATGAAGATCTCTCCGAACACCATTATATTGGGTGACTTCAACTACCCAAACATAGACTGGGAGCATTACTCAAGCCCCAGCACCTTAGCCCAAAGGTTCCTGGAATTTATAAACTCAAATGCTATGGAACAACTAGTCACCACTCCCACAAGAGGGGAAAACATACTAGACCTGATCATTACCAACATGGGGACTCTATGCTCCATACCAGAAGTATATCCCTCATTGGTAAGATCAGACCATAAATTAATTTCACTGGATATCCACATCCTGACCCCACCCCCAGCCCAGAAAGCCACAGTAAAAAAACTTCTCAAAAGCAAACTTCACACTTCTCAAAATTAAAGTGGAATCCTTCAAGGCCCCAGGGCCAGTAGAAACTACTGCCCAAACTGCAGAATCCTATATAAAGGCATTCTACGGACATCTCCAGGAATGCATGGATCATGCTATCCCAAACAAAATCAAGACCCAATCATCCAAAGGCAGGCGTCCAGTCTGGTGGACCCCAGCCATAAATAAACTGTACAACAGAAGGAGGAAGCTACTACATGATAGAGCAAAATCCCTAAAAGGGAAGGCATCTCTGATCAGTACTAGCAAAAAATTACGATCCCTCATAAAATCCTCCAAGGCCAGCTTCGAGAGAAAAATTGCACAGGACACTAAAGACAATCATAAGGCTTTTTTCAATTATGTTAGGAACCTGGGATGCAACTCCCAGACTTGTTCCGAGTTAATTCTAAGTGACAAAAAATACACTGAACCCACAGACATCGCCAATATCCTGGCAGACAGGTTCAGTGCAAACTTCTCCACCCCCCCCCCATCCCCAAAAGAGCAAGTATCTATCTCGGCAGAGTGCAGCCTCCCAAACATCTCTGATGCTCAGGTGAAGGCCGCCCTCTCCAGAGCAGAAAACACTGCTTCCATGGGACCAGATAGCGTCCCAGGTTGTGTCCTACATGAACTCCAAGAAGAACTAATCCCTCAAGTAAAACTGCTGTACAATCTCAGCCTCACTACAGGATATGTGCCCAAAGAATGGCATACAGCAACAGTGGTCCCACTCCACAAAGGTGGCACTTCTGCGGACCCTGGAAACTATCGCCCCATAAGCCTGACTAGCCTAGTCTGCAAGGCTATGAAGAAGATCATCGTGGAACTCATAAACAAAGACATTGGGGACCTACAGACACTAGATCCTACCCAATTTGGCTTCGTCAAGGGCAGATCCTGCCTTTTGAACCTGGTCGACTTCTTCAAAACAGTCACCAAGGCCATAGATGAAGGGAAGGTAGTCCACACAGCCTATCTGGACCTCGCAAAGGCATTTGACACAATACCCCACTCGGGCATCATAGATAAGCTATTCAGCCTAAATATAAACCCCTATGTCACAAGATGAGTCGCAAACTGGCTCAAAGACAGAACCCACAGAGTCAGAGTTGCTGGAGCCATGTCAGACTCGAAACCGGTCACAAGTGGCATACCACAAGGTTCTGTCCTGGGACCTCTCTTGTTCGGTATTTACTTTTCTGAGGTACAGGCCAACGTGGGAGGACTATGGCTCACCAAGTTTGCAGATGAGTGCAAACTGGGCGCCATAATCAACTCTCCAGTTGACACAAACATCCTTCAAAAAGGTCTCGCAGAGACGGATAACTGGTGCCAGAGCCATGGTCTAAAGCTAAATGCCAAAAAGTGTATAGTCATACCCTTTGGCAAAAACAATGTGCCCACAAATTACCACATAGGTGGTAACCCATTAAGTACAGAGAAAGTAATTAGGGATCTGGGGACCCAAGTTGATAGCAATCTCTCCTTTGACAACCACATTGCCAAAGTGGTTAGAAAGACCTTCTATATAGCCCACCTCATCATGAAAGGATTCACATCTAGATTAAGAGAGGTAATCGTGCCCCTTTATTCATCCCTCATCAGACCCATCATAGAATACAATGCCCCCTTTGGGATGTACCTTACTCGACACCTGCAGCAATTAGAAAGACCCCAAAAGTACCTCACCAGGAGGATCAAGGGACTCAAACAGATGCCATATGCTGCTCGGTTAAAAAAACTCCAGCTCTACTCAGTTGCATACCGCCTACTTCGAGGTGATCTATGCCTGACATATAAAGCTATGTCCAACCCAGAATTAATGGACATGCTCCACCTCAGTAAATCTAAATCCCTTAGAGCCACGCGCTCGAGGGACTTGAACCTCAGCACAGAAATAAATAGAACACGCTGGAGGGACAGATTCATAACCCAGAGGCTCCCTTCGCTCTGGAATAGAATTCCAATTCATGTTAGGCAGAGCACCTCATTGACTCTCTTCAAGAAGAATCTTGACGAGTGGATGAGGGATCGTAGGTTTGTACCGGGGATTACTTCCGTGTCACTATTAGACAGAGGCACAGTAAACTAAACTTTAAAAAGGGCACAGTATACTCAAATCAAGGAGTGGTGTAAGCCAAACACAATCGGGCTAGGCTTATAAATGCCCCAGGGCAGATAGCCTAGTATGAACCTATGAACCTATGAACCTATGAACAAAGAAACACATGTATTTAAAAACACACTCCCTCTTAAAGAAACATTACTAAATACTAAAGTGCAAAAGCTGTTCTATACATTAAAAATAAGGGTAGACAGTAGTTGTTAACTCCTAGAGCCCATGACACTTACTGAACTAGATACATTTTTTCTTAAAACTGCTTATTAGACAGCACTATAAGAAATATATATATACAAAATGCAACTACTGTCTACCTTTATTTTTAATGTATAGAACAGCTTTAGTCTCTTTTTATTTAGATACTTTGTATCTGTTGTAGTTATCTGATGAAGTTTGCTTTGCAAGCAAATGAAAAGCTCCATCCCCTGAGGTGGTTCCACCCAAAGGTGGTGCAGGACCAGAGGAGGAGGAAGTTCCGGGTTGGGTTCCAGACATGCTGGGGCCCGGTGCCACGACCAGATGTGGTGGGACAGGTGGATCCACTGGGATCTGCCTTCCCAAAGGTGCTATGGTGTTGTAGTCTTCACAGATATATTGGTTAGTTATGAACAACACATTGCAAATTTAGTTATAGCAGCATGGATCGGTGTTCCCATTAACCCAACCCAACAGATATGAAACAGTTGCATAGCAAACAGAACACATGCATAAATGGAACAACAGTAAGCATTTTAACAGCACGCAAGTTACATTGATGGCAACAGGCCCCTAATAACTGTATTTGAACAAAGTATGTTAATATGTAACCAATGAAATAAATGAACAATAATAGAACACATCCCAACAATAGGTTTTAAGAACAACATACCCATAGTATATGAATAATAATTATTGATGCAGGTGACAGGTGGGGGGAGAGAATAAAAAGTCCATTAACAACTGTATCACTTCTATTTTTCTCAACAGTACTGCTCAGTACTCTACTGGTCTGCCCTTACTTTACATCTACCTATGGCCCATAGCTTCTGTGGCACATACATACCTGTTAGGCTGTCAACCTGTAATGGTATGGGGAAAACTGTGTGAACTGTGGCTACTTTACTGGAGGGATCTTTTACATGTCAGGGTTACATACTTGATAAAGACCCTGCAATGATGTTGTGTGTGTCTGTTACTAGTATAGTTCAGCTAAATTCCTATCTGTGTCCAAGGTGATTGGCAACAATGACCACTAGCCATGACAGTGTGACACTTCAGAAACATGTATCTGAAAGAGGGCGTGGTGTATGTACCTGTGCTGCTGTCATTTGCAGAAATGGGGTTGGACAGTGGGGCAGTTGTACACGCTGTATTGTTATACCCTTCAAACAGCTACTACAAACATTTCATTACCTGTAAGATTTGCAGACAAAATATTGGCTACCACTATCTGAAAGTTTCTATAAATATTCCAGATTTCTTGAGTGTATATATATATATATGCACATATCTCAGTACCACTTCCTGAATTTGAACCATGTTTGCTTGTAAGGAAATGAACTACAAGGAAGTTTCTCATCACACTGGGCTACTGGGGAACTGCTGTCTCTTGTTTGACTGTTTTCTGCCTAATATTTTGTGGGTTAGACAGTCTGACATTGTAATCCTGAGATTCATGCATGACAGATAGTTACTGTACTGTGTAGTAATTGTTTAAAGTTATACGATCTGGAAGACAAAGGTTAACACAAGGCACTGCAGCAAGGGATACACCATAATACATTTGACATTAGTTTTCGGGGTTTGGATCTTAGTGCATAACATATGTCATATTTCATGCATATCTTAATTTATAGCTCCACAAGCTACTGTTTTGCATACTAGCTGATTCTCAGAACAACCTCTGTTAATTCATGCTGTCAAAGCCCTATTCCTGTGTAGAACCTGTACACATTATATTTCTACAACTACATACCAGAATGAACACAACAGTTGGTGGTTTAGGTTTTTCTGTAGTTAGTTTGTAGTTTTTTGTAGTTAAGTAGGCTTAAAAACCTCAGCTTTGGCCGGCTAAGATCTAGCTGTATTCAACTGGATGTATAAGATAATTTAAGTACCTTTTTATCTGCACTTTTTTTTCAAATAATACAGTATTTAATTTGATTTAATTGAGTTGCATGAATATTAACTGAATTGGAAGTTTTGACTCTGTTCTTCAGTTAGTGCTTGCTTGAATTTTATTGTCTGTTAGTAATTGCAGGTGTGGGGGTAGCCACATTCTTTGATTTCCTGTCAATGCCTATTTAAATGGTACAGTTTGAAATATTTTCTGCTTAAAAACCTCAGCTTTGGCTGGCTAAGATCTAGTTGTATTCAACTGGACGTATAAGAGAATTTAAGTACCTTTTTATCTGCACTTTTTTCAAATAATACAGTATTTAAATTGATTTAATTGTGTTGCGTGAATATTAACTGAATTGGAAGTTTTGACTCTGTTCTTCAGTTAGTTCGTTTTTCCACCCACCCTCCCTGTTTCTGTTTTGGTGTTAATCTTAGTGGCCTTGAAACTGCCCGCCCCTTTTGTAAATTTGTGTTTGGATACTCCTTCTGGGCCCGTCTCATTTGCTCACTCAACTGAGTGCAGTGAGATCATATTCTGATTTCAAGCACACCTACTGTGTACAAAGAGAGCAGCTGGGAAAGAGAACAAAAAAAAAACAAAAAAAAATTTAAGCTTGTTTCCTGCCTTTCCTGTTAAGTTGTCTAGACTGTTTGTAGGCTTCTGAGCCCCCAAGCCCTTTTGTTTCACAGGGAAGCCTTCCAGCTTAGTTTTCTTTCTTATAACTAGCCAGTTTTCTAGTTTCAGCACTCAAATCTGTTTCTTTGAACTCAGCACTTGTTCAGAACTCATTGTAAGCACTACATAAGCTGCAAATTACTGCAGCACTCAACTTTCCTCACTTGTCTAGAGGAAAGCAGTTTGTAGTACTTAATAAATAAGCACCCATCTAGGCATGTATAAGGGTCAGCTCCCAGTGATTTCTCCTGTCTACCTGATGAATCTGGGCATCTTGGGGCAATGCAGCAATTGCCTCATGTACACAGACACCCCTTTCCTCCTATCACCCAACACTACAACCTGTGAGAGATGCACTTATATAGCCAAACTGGAAGCAAAGCTCTCTTCACCCAAGACTGGACTAGACAGTCAAGAGGAGAAGGTAAACACTTGCACCACACCACACTCATCACATAGTCCCTCAAAACCTACACCACCAAAACACACACATAGAAACACAAAACACACACCTACATTCATGGAGGCTCTCAATAAAAACCTGCCCAAGCATCAGGGACATCCAAAGCATAAACGCAAGCAAACTCCACCCCCCAACACAACCCAAATGACACATAGCCCACAAACTCAGTGTGCCACTCAACCACAGCCCATAAAGCATAACAACGCACTCCAACACTCTAGTCATAGGTGACTCTATAGTCAGGCACACTGATGTTCCACTCACTAGACTAAACAAGGAGAAAGTTACTGTCAGCTGCCTGTCAGGTGCCAGGATCCGCCACATAATGCATGCACTCAGGTCACTCCACAATAAGTACAAATATGACACTGTCATTGTCTATGTTGGTGTGAATGACCTGAGACGTACCTCCCTGGACTACATGAAAAGAGACATGGAGGAGCTCTCCGATCTTGTATCTCAGGCAGGTATTACCCTAACCCTGAGTAGCATCCTGCCATCACCCAGATTGATACCACAGTACAAGGACAAAATGATTGACTTCAACAATTGGCTAAGCTTCTGGTGTCATTCTAAGGGGATCCAGTATTTGTCTGCCTGGGACGACGTGATCAACAGACCACGATGCTTTGCCAGAGATGGCCTGCACCTGTAGCCCTTAGGATTCCGGATACTGGCTAAGGCTCTTGATACCCCTATAGTGCCCTTTTTAGGAAAAGTTAAAATGACAAAGTCACCACCGTAACAGGTACAAGCAAGCAAAATCTGAGGGTAATGCTACTCAATGCTAAAAGTCTAAACCTCAAAATGCACTCACTCGAGGCACTCCTTAAAATGGAGAACATTGACATCTGTGCAGTGGCAGAGACCTGGTTCAAAGCTCCAGAGAGCACCCCTGCATTACCAGGCTACAATTCATACCACACCTTTCGGCCACCTAACCCAGAATGAAGCACTAAAGGTGGAGACGTGTCCATATTCATTAAGGATATCCACACCTCCAGGCTAGTTGCACAGCATAATGCATCCGAGATTATCCAAATGTAACTAATTCTGGGCAAGACCACAATCCAAATTGTAGCTTGCTACAGCCCCCCACCATGCCCCAGGATTCCCACTCCTCATTTCTTGATACACTGGAAAGTATTAGGGTACAACCCAACACCCTAATAATGGGCAATTTCAACTACCCCACCATTAACTGGGAAAACTACTCATGTACCAACTCTTTTGCTCAACGTTTTCTAGAATTCATAAATTCCAATGCCTTACATCAATTTATTCACACCCCCACCAGGGGCAGCAATATCCTAGACCTGGTCATTACCAACATGGAAAACCGGTGTTCCACACCAGAGGTCAATTCCTCATTGGTCAGATCTGACCACAAGCTAATCAGCCTAGACATCCACATCCCACCCCCACCCCCAATTAGGGAAACCATCGTAAAAAAACTTCTCCAAAGCCAACTTCACACTTCTTAAGACAGAAGTGGCAAACTTCACGACACCCATGCAGATGGACAATAGAGGTATGACTGCTGAATCCTACCCAAATGCACTTTATAAGCACTTACACGAGTGCATGGATCATGCTATCCCTAATAGAACCAAGACGTTATCCTACAAAAAAAGGAAGCCAATCTGGTGGTCCTCTGCCATAAACAAATTCTACAACAGAAGAAAGAAACTGTTGCAAAAAATAATAAAATCCCATGACTGGAGGAACTCCCTGGTCAACCTCAGTAAGAAGCTGAGATCCCTCATAAAATCCTTCAAAGCTAGTTAGAAAACAAAATTGCCACTGACTCTAAAGACAACCACAAAGCATTTTATAGCTATGTCAAGAATCTCAATGGGAACACTCAAATCTGCTCTGAGTTACAACACAATGGTGCTAAATATACAGAACCAACTGATATTTCCAACATTCTAGCAGATAGGTTCAGTGCTAACTTTACCCCCCTCTCACCCCCTGGAAGGCCCATCTCTATACCGAAAGAATGCAAAGTTCCTATAATCACGGCTGCACAGGTAAAAAACACACTCTCCAAAGCCAAGAACACAGCATCCATGGGACCTGACAATATCCCAGGCTGCATTCTACATGAACTACAAAATGAACTGGCACCCTACCCAAGTACCATGTTCAATCATCGCCTCACCTCAGGCTTTGTACCCACTGAATGGTACACAGCAATGGTTATCCCACTCCACAAAGGTGGAGCCACGACGGACCCTGGGAACTACCGCCCCATTATCCTGATGAGCCTGGTCTGCAAGGCCATGGAATGTATCATCATGGAACTCATAAACAAAGACATTGGTAATCTCCAAACTATGGACCCTACCCAGTTTGGATTTGTAAAAGGCAGATCATGTCTCCTAAACCTGACTGACTTCTTTGAAGCAGTCACCAAAGCCATAGATGAGGGTAAAATGGTTCACACAGCTTATCTAGATCTTGCCAAGGCTTTTGACACCATCCACCACTCTGGAATTATAGATAAGCTCACTAAACTAGGTATAAATCCCTATGTCACAAGATGGGTTGCCATTTGGCTCACGGACAGAACTCACACTGTGAAAGTAGCGGATTCCAAATCCGACGAGACCAGTGACAAGTGGAGTACCACAGGGTTCAGTCCTAGGTCCTCTCCTGTTTGGTATCTACTTCTCTGAAGTGCAGGCTAACACAGAAGGTCTTTATTAACAAAGTTTGCAGATGACTGCAAACTAGGAGCCATAATCGAAACTCCTAACAATGTGGACAAACTACAAAAGGGCCTCACTGAGACAGATACCTGGTGTCAAAGCCATGGCCTGAATCTCAATGCCAAAAAGTGTATTGTCACCCCCTTTAGTAAAAACTCTGTACCCATGAACTACCACATAGCTGGTAGTCTACTTAATGCTGAAAATGTGATAAGAGACCTTGGGACACAAGTGGACAGTAGTCTCTCCTTTGATAATCACATCGCCACAGTGGTCAGGAAATCCTTCTTCGTGGCTCATCTCATCACAAAAGGATTCTCATCCAGAAAAAAAGAGGTCATAGTTCCCCTCTACTCATCACTCATTAGACCCATTATAGAGTACAATGCCCCTTTTGGTATGTACCTCACAAGACGTCTACAACAACTGGAAAGACCACAGAAATACCTTTCAAAGAGGATTACTGGCCTCAAACAGATGCCCTATGCAGACATCTCAAAAAAACTACAGCTTTACTCCATCGCATATCACCTACTCAGGGGCGATCTCTGCCTAACATACAAAGCTATGTCAAACCCAGAGCTGTTGCAGATGCTCCACTTAAAGAAATCCCAATCCCTCCGAGCTACACACTCTAGGGACCTAAACCTTGTCACCACAATAAACAGAACATGCTGGAGGGATAGATTCCTGTCCCAGAGACTTCCCATACTCTGGAACAGACTACCTATCTATGTCAAACAGAGCTCCTCATTAGCACTCTTCAAGAAAAATCTTGATGATTGGATGGGAAATGGGAAATTCACCCCAGGGATCACTTCTGTGGCTCTGCTCGACAGGGGAACAGGAAAATAATTTTCTTGGGTGGCGAAAGCCAGGGTGCATTTTTTGGCTAGGCTTATATAGGCCCTAGGGCCAATAGCCTAGTACCTACCTATGAACCTATGAACCTATATGACACAGTGCTCTACTACTGCATATGCTGTAGATGACTATTAGTCTGGCAAACATTTCCTTAATTGCAACACATAGAACACAGTAAACAATTTTCTTCTTCTTCTTTATTTCACTATATTCTGAAAGGTGGATCTGTACTCACCAGCCTGTCGGCACATCCTTGTCAGTCTGTCGGCATGGTCCTCAATGTTCATAGCCCTCTCTTCTGCAGCTGTTGGGGTGAGAAACAAACATTATTCATACCTGTCTATCACATATTCAGGCTGCAATTTGGTACAGCTATATTTTGGATACTTACAAACTACTGGAGCATGCCAGTCCCGAGCATCTTGGATCCATTGGGCCAAGTGCTTCCTCTTCCTATGCTTTAGGTCAGCATAATGATGCCATACCTGCTCACCAGTTTGGGGGATTTCAGTGGCACTGATGAGGTCATGTGCAAGACAGTCCCAGGCCTCTGCTTTGTACTGAGAGCCTTGATACTGGTCCAGCAGCAGTCTGTCATTGTGGTGTTCTACGAGGAGTCCAACCATAACTCTGGACTCCAGGATGCCCCAGCACTGCGCCCAAAAGTGAGCTCCTTCTCCTGTGCCAGGCATGTTCCTGCAGAGATCAAACTACAACAGGTTATGGCTGTATTCCTGCCTGCATGGTTTAAATGAGGCCATATTCCCACCCACCCTTTGCCATCATTGGACCATTTTGAAAATACTGAGCCCAGATTAGCAACACACAAGCTCACTAAGCTGGGTTGAGCAGTGCTTAAAGGGGTAATTGCTGTGCATTGCTTAACAGTGCACAAATCTGTTTAGGTGAGCTGACTACTGCTTAGCATTCACATTTAAGCAATGCTTACACTGACAAAGCATCACTGAGCACTGTTAGCCATTGCACACTTTTCATTTAAATAAATATCAGGCTAATGACTTAATTATTCATTACTGACATATTAGTAAGTGTATATTATTTAGTTTACATGACATCCGTCTATGTGCTTTCATTACATTACCATGGGGTGTGACTATACTGTATGGGAGTCTTGTGTATATATATATATATATATATATATATATATATATATATATATATATATATATATATGGGTGATTTCACATGTTATATGCACTCACATTTACATTTTAGACCAGTTACACTACCCTGGTTGACAAATATCAATTACTACATAATTTAAAATTAAAATAATAATTTTAAGACTGCTTTCCCATGTATAAATAAAGTGCCTGTCTTGGTACTTGAACCATGAAAGCCTGCATGCAAAGCCAGGACTCAAACCACTACACTACCTCAATATGAAGCTTTTAAGCTTCACATTTTTATTTATCTCCTATGGGATGTTTAAGCAATGCTGAGCAGAGGGCCATAATGCACACACTCACTCAGATATGCTTAAACATACCTTAGAATGGGAAAAAAAATTAAGCCCACTGTATTTACATGTGTCTGTACTCCTTGTCTGTCACAGTTAGGGAAATTGTAAAGGGACACAGAGGGACAGATGTTAATTATTGCTTTTACAAAGTTAGGTAGTGTAACAGTTGTTTTCTAGCAAATCACTGTCAAATCACATGCATCTGAAGAAGTTAATTAAATGAAAAGCACTTTATGTACTTTATTGGTTTGTCCATTTTCATTTGATTGCTGCTCTAGTGCTATTTTTTTGAGTCATAGCCATTTTTGTATGTTTTTTGCCAAAAGGGTAGGTGCCCATTTTCAGTGAAGGCACAAGGAGAAAAGCTCCAATCTTTTACAACATTTTAAGAATAATAATGTTTACACTCTTTAGAAATAATACAAAAAACAAATGCAGTTTAAATAATTATACTGATTTAGAGATAATATGAAAACTATGGTTAAGAATAGCTAGGAGCTATATAACAATGATATTTTCATTATATACATTTTAGCCAGTTTATAGCATTATTAAAGGTATGTTAGCATAATACAAACAGGAATTGCAATACAAAGTGAGAGAAAAGCAGGCTTATGGCATATTTAGACAGAAAGCCAGGATAGAGAAATTAATACAATTAGGGAAGTGAGTGAAGAAGGGAGGATAAGGAAATGTAACGAAAGAATAAATATTTGTTCACATTTTGAGATATGGTTTATCCGGGTGTTGAGCAAGAATAGAGACAGTTTTGGCTAGGAAATCTTTCAGAATGATTATGAAGGATGGGAGGGAGGTAGGGAGGGAGGTGTGGTATTGACCTGATGGACAGAGATAAGGAGTTCCAGGCCTTAGCAACATGGTACAAGTACAGACAATGCCCAGCAGACTTGATAGGTTTGTGGAAAGACAGGAGTTTTTGGTCATTGGATCCTAATGATGGACTAGGGGCATAGTCGTGTAGAATGTTATTTAGTACAGGACAAGCAAATGGATTCTGGATAATTTTATAGGTGTTAAGAAGCTGTGTATATATTAGTTGATGGAGTAGTTCTAACCAATTTAGGGCTTTTAGTGCTATTCACTGGTGAGTTCTGAAAGGGGTATTTGCTGCAAATTTAGCATGTTTGCTATAGCATTATTCAGTGGCAGCTGGTGACTTCAAATCACAGGGGGGGCTGCGGGAGACAGCTGAATGGGTGGGGTCAAGAGGAAGGGTGTGGTCAACTAGAAATGGGAGGAGCTATGCACAAAACCACAAAAACTAACTTTAATTAAATACCCTGCCCTGGGTGGCAAACCATCATTATGAAAGTCCATTCAAGACAAAAATAAGTGTAGAAGAATAAAAATACTTCAATGCATTGGCTGCATGACAGCTTACTTAATATCTAGATGGAAACAAAAGGTTGTGAGGCATGAAAAAATAAATTACTTTTTAAATACATTACTGGAATGCCAGTCAAAAGCAAGTATAAGAAAAACCAGAAGCACTCAACTCAAACCACTTCTCCTTGCACTGTAGTTCTAATTATAATATATTCAGCTTTATTAAAGTACCAAGTAACATGCTGAAAGTAGAAATCTCTGTGATGCCCCCACTTGTAAAAATGTTTCTTATCCAAAAAGACCTGCTGCCTGACAACTTGTTTCATGGGGAAAACATGATCAAAGTAAAAAATGAAAAGCAAACAAGAAACAAGCTCAAGATACATTGCTTAAAAGGATTACTGTACAGGTTGTGGACCACACATGATTGGCATTCTGTTTAGTTTATGGGTAAAGTCTGTAGAGATGACTGGAAGTCTCCAACAAGTGTAATGAGCTTTTTAAAATAATGGAATCCTGTCCTTTAATACCCAAGGCTTATACATTATCTAGTCAAGTATTCTCTGCATGGTAACAACAGAAAGGCTTTCAATGTTGGCAATTCTTTAACAGTATGCTTATTAAAGCTTACTTGCATCTTACGATCTCAGACAAGCTTACCTTATGGTCATTAAAGCATTGCTACTTAAACACAGAGCAACAGGCACTTTGAGTAATAAGCATAAATCTGAGTAATAAGCATAAATCAACAGTACAAAAATATGACAGAAACCAGACCATTCTGCAAAATCAAGGACAGATGAAAAGCCACTGTAGTACTTATGCAGTGTGTCCTCCCCATCCAAGGTAGACACAACTACCCCTTGCCTTGCTTGGACACATCCAGAGTAACTACATGGGGGAGTGGGGTGCAACAAGTATGTCACAATTTGAAATGTCTCTGGCTGACTGTGATGGCCCTGACACATTTGTCATATCTCTCAACCTCAAGAGCAAGAAATCTGGACAAAGCCATACACAAAAGTGGGACAAAGGCCCAAAAATAAGGACAATTTTTAAATACTGCTCTAATAAACTTAGAAAGATAATAGAATAGGTCTTGCATTAGTATGAATTTTTTGAAGGGTATAAAATCTGAAACTCAAATGTCTGTCATTTTCTAACTTCAGTCTTTAGTGATTTGTCACTAATTTGCCAAAACACGCAATTTTATGAAAAATGGACCAAAAATGTGATGCAAAAATATAAAATAGACACACAATACAGCTGGGATCCTGCCAAAGAAGGGACACTTTAATATTAGTACTGCTACCTTGAGCAGCTGACAAAATAAAAGAATCTACATGCATTTCAAGTAATCTATAACTTTGATTATTACAGTTATTTCTTAATTGTAAACCTTCCATGTTTTCTTCCAAAATTGCTATTTTGCGGAGGGATTATTAGGGGGAAGAGCAACATTTTGAGCCAAAAATCGGGGACAGTTGAGAGGTTGGCTATGCCTAATTCTATAAAGCAATTTATTTGCATGTACCTCTCAACCTGTTAATGCAGTAAATCTGAACAAGGCCAAATATATTGGGGGCACATATAAACAGTACTAAAAATTGCTCTTGTATAAATTGAGAAAGTTGATAGAACAGTTCTTACTTTAACATGCATTTTTCTGAAGGTTATGAAGTCTGAAACTCAGTGTATCATTATTTAGTGACTTAATTCCTAAATGATTTGCCAGAAAACTACAAATTTTATGAAGAAAAAACCAAAAATAAGAAGCAAAAATCTATTCATTCTTTGAAAATCTGGACAGTTGGGAGGTATAGTTCAGCTGGGCCTGTCTGAGTTTGCTGCCCTTCCCCCCTGACAAAATCATGGTTGAATGGAGCCTCTGCAGCCATTCCAATGAACCATTACTTGGCTATTTCACTCCTTTTACCATAAACACTAATGTGCATACTGCTTTACTTCTATGATGAGTTGGATTTCATTTGAAAGTTTTATTTTGTATTTTACAGCACAAACACTAAGTCATCTGCTAAACAAAGCAATGCAGTCTCACAATGAAAACTTAGCATTAAAACTTCTCTGCCCTTGAAACTCACATTCATTGAAACAGCATTGAAACCCACATTCAAAGAAAATACATTTTGCCGGTGGCCGATAAAATTAATTTTGGGCTGTTTTCAAATCATAGGCCCCTTGCATATGAAACATACATGTGCTCTTTGATAAACCTTCCTCATTGTACTAAAATTATATTCCTTGTACAATGCAGTACAGTTGTTAGAGGGTGTTTTAAATTTGTTTTGAACATTTTTCCAGTAAGCAATGAAACAAAACGTATGCACCCATAATGGCAAAATTGCCCAGTTGAGAACATTTATCATAAAAAAGTCTACTCAGACTTCCACAGTCCACCATTATTAGTAAATATACACAATTCTACAGTCCACCATTATTAGCAAATATGCACAATTCTACAGTCCACCTTTATCAGTAAATATGCACAATTCTACAGTCCACCTTTATCAGTAAATATGCACAATTCTACAGTCCATTATCAGTAAATATGCACAATCTCTGAAGTAAAAGTCATCTAAATAATTCCACATTAAAGAAATCTGTAACTAATGAAGAGGTTGCTGCTAGCAATCACCTTTATATTTCATGGTTTCATCAAAAAATAAAGTGTCTGTTGCCCCTCAGGAATAAATTGCCTATATTACATTAAAAAATGATAAGCTAGGTCTAAAGCCCAAAATCCAGGGACACATTAAACATTGCTTGTATAATCTTGGAAAGTTGCTAGAATAAAATGTTGTGTTACCACCATACATTTTACTACCAAGGTCCCTGAGCAAAACAGTCAGAGTAACATACCACTACGCCACATCAGCTGCTTTGTAAAAGAGAGGAAGACTGAAACTTAAATGGCTATCATTTAGTGAATTCAGTTCTCACTATAGCTGTCAACCTCTTAGTACAAAACACCTGGACAAACCCAGTAATGAGGGAATATAGCCCTCAAACATATTCAGTGAATTCAGTTCTTGCCATAGCTGTCAACCTTAGCACAAAAACCTGGACGAAGCCAATAATGGGGGAATACAGTCCCATAAATAGGGACAAATTTAAAATATTCATCTTATAAACTTAGAAAATTGCTAGAAAAAAGGTTGTGTTACTATGTATTCTGAAGAACATGAAGTCTGAAATTCAAATGCCTGTCAATTTTACTGCTGACAGAACAAAAACAATTTTCAGCAGAGACCCAGGGATTAATACTGCAGACATGTCTTTGTAAAATGACAGGGCACCAGAGCAAATCCACACAAACACAGGGAGGAGATGCAGACTCCACACAGAAGGCACCCCAGCCAAGAATCAAACCAGAAAACCTATAGCTGTGAGGCAACAATACTACCACTGCACCATCAAATATGCAAGGAATTAAACATTCAGAAACCTGAAGTCTGAAATTCAAATGCCTGTCAATTTTATTTAACATTTGTTAATCAGGACAGTCTGGCTTGGAACAGAAAAAAAACAATTCTCAGCAGAGGCCCAGGAAGAAATAATGCAGACATGTCTTTGTAACATGGGAGGACACAAAAGCAAACCCACACAAACACAGGGAGAAGATACAGACCCCCCCACAAAGAAAGCACCCCAGCCAAGAACCAAACCCAAGAACCTATAGCTGTGAGGCATCAGTGCTACCACTGCACCATCAGATTTCAAGCATTGCAATATTTAAAAACCACAGATATTATGAGGAATAGATCAGATCAAATATGAGGCAAAAATCTGCAATTTTTTTACAAATGGTGGTGGGTAGGGAATTCAGGTCTTTAACACCTGCATACAAGGTACAGGGTTCAAGCCTGAGGTATTCCCTACCACACCACCATGAGTCTAATCACCAGTACATCCCACCTGAGGCATTTACACACACACACACACACACACACTGTAGTAAATGCAAAACCACACACACACTCCACTTACCTGGTCCTGTAGTAAATGCAAAACCACACACACACTCCACTTACCTGGTCCTGTAGTAAATGCAAAACCACACACACACTCCACTTACCTGGTCCTGTAGTAAATGCAAAACCATACACTCCACTTACCTGGTCCTGTAGTAAATGCAAAACCACACACACTCCACTTACCTGGTCCTGTAGTAAATGCAAAACCACACACACACTCCACTTACCTGGTCCTGTAGTAAATCCCTGTCTGCAAAACCACCATACATCCAGTACGTAAATCCCGGCGAGACTGCAGCCACCATACATCCAGTAAGTAAATCCCGCACAAATCCGACTCTGCTCGTCGCGAACTCTACTCCAATCCAGATCCCTGCCCGTCGAGAGATCTTCCCCTGCAGGCAAACTCCAATCCGATCCTTCCCCTGACTGCCGATGTTGCAGTCCGACCCCGACACATTTCCCCAGCGAGTTCCCAGGCAGTCTATGCAGTTTAAAACTGCATAGACTTGTGGGAGCGCTCCTGCCCATGATTCTCAATCAGGACTGCCGTGCGCATGCTCCATGCACTAGACTGTCTCAGCAGCAGTGCGCATGCGCGAAGTCCGCAAAATTTTAATTTTTTTTTCGTTTTATTTTTTATTTTATCTGTACTTTCAGGTTGAGGGGGCTACAGACCGGCAGTCCGATAACATGGGCCGCCCCTGGCATTATTCAAGTTTTGGCTTTTGCGATGCCTGAAGTTTAATAAGGATTCTAGTACCATAAAGAAGTGTGGGGAGGAGATAAGTAGTGGCAAGCTTTAGTTGTGTTAGTAAGAAAGTTTTGGCTGCATAATCCATCCCTAGTTTTTGATAACTTTTCTTATGCAGTTTTGTAAGCTCAGGTGAAATTTAAGATTGTCTTAGGTTCAAAGGTGTTTATTAGTCTAACAACCACAAGGGCTTTTTAAAGCCTAGCCATGCATCCCGTCTCTCTGACAAATTCTCATAGCCTTGATATGTGTAAGCAGGGGCTTGAGAGATGAAACATTTGCAGGCAGACTGTGTCCATTAGAGACATAGGTGGCAACCCAGGGATGAATTTCCTGTTCCCCATTCAATTGTCCAAGTTAAACTTGAATTGGGTTAGGGATAAGCTCTGCTTCACATGGTTGGGGAGCTTGTTCCAGAGAAGTGGTAGTCTCTGGGATACATACATACATACATACATACATACATACAAATGTTTCAAGCATGGGCATCAAAGCCCTTCTAGCTTGCCAATATGCCATAACACTTGTTCCTATAATAAATGTCCAGGCTGTTCTTAAAAAATATCTAAACTAGTACTTGCTTTAGTGTAATTTGGTAGTCTGTTCCAAGCATCAGCTACTCTGTCAGAGAACCAATTAGTACACTTCTCATTCCTATAGAATCTTCTACATAGGTTATCTGACGATTCTCTAGCACTTTTTGATAACCCCAAACATTCCCAGAGGTAGTTATCCCTAAATGCTCTATATATCTGAATAAGATATCCTTTTAAATATCTGTAAGAGACACTGTACAAGTTCAGATATTTTAGTCTTTCATAATAACTTAGATTTTCACATCCATGGATACCCTTAGTATATTTCCGCTGTACTCTTTCCAGTTTATTCATGCTTGTTTTCCTATAGGGTTTCCATATTGTTATTCCATACTCAAGTTTTGGTCTAATGTAACTAACAAACAATGACTTCATTATGTTTGATTTCCTAGATTTTATAAATCTTTTTATACAACTTACAGTTCTATAACTATCATTAGCCAATTGATTGATATAATTAGAAAAATTCACAGCTGAATCTACCCATATACCCAGGTCCTTAAATGAGTCTACAGTTTCAATCACTGTGTGCTGTATTAAATATTCAGCTTTCAGTTTATGTCTCCAGAATCTTATATGCTTAATTTTTTATGTATTTATCAATATATTATTCTCCTGTGCCCAAATGGTCAATTTAGTCAAATTATTTTGCAGACATGCCTTATCTTTAACACATGTAATCAGTTTACCCAGTTTCAGGTTGTCAGAATATAGATACATACCTGTCTCTCCATTTGGTCCTATTTATATCATAAGCAAGGTTTAAGTGTTTAGAACAGGTAATTCTGGTACTGTTTGTTTTGTGGATATGCAGGAGGTCCATCAAAGTGGGGTCTGACAATGCCTTGCATACCAGGTCTATATAGGATATGTAACTTACACCCTGTATTCTTTTAATGAGGAACCTCTGTGGCGGTTACAATTGTTGGATGTTTTTGGTCAGGTATATACCAAAGGGGGCATTGTACTTAATGAACGGCCTGATGGTTGCGGCCTTTTTTAATTTCTCCAAGTCTTTTGGGTTTATAACACCATGAATGGATTCCCTTCCTAAGTCAAAGTATGATTAAAGTTCACTAAATTAGTATTCTTTCAAGCTTTGATGTTAGCCAGAAGTGCTCTTCACAGCACCCACAATGTGCCCATTAATGACACCTTCTGCAATTTTTACGGAGTTACATGTATCGGTAACATATCTAAATATGATTGCACATTATTTTTTATAAGACCCGTTGCTCCTACTACTACTGGAACTATCTGGGTATCTTTCTTCCCCATTGCTCTCATTTCTGCCTGCAAATCCTGGTACTTTCGACTTTGTGTTCCTCTGTGTGCAAGACACTGTAGTCACTGTGCGTAGCGAGTTCAATGATTAATGCTACTTTTGTCTTTTTTTCATGGACCATTGTATCTGTTTTTCTCACATCATTCTTTTGAACTGTTGGTAATGGGTGATTCCATGATGTAAACTTCATCATTTTCTATGATGCTTTGTGGCTCATGTTTCCAGTGTTTTTCAGCTACTTCAGTATTATAATGTTTGCACATTCCCCAGTGCAACAGTCTTGCTACATTATTATGCCTTTCAGTATATAATTCTTTGGCCATTAGTATGTCACAGCCAGCAACAAGGTGTGCAACTGTTTCCAATTCTGTTTTACAAAACCTACATTTGTTTGCTTCTCCCACATGTTCAATTGACTTTGTAAACCGAAGTGTATGTAGTCCACTATTCCTGGTCTCCAATATTAACCTTTCATCTTTTGGTTTGAATTTACCTCTCCTTAACCATTCCTGCATTCAATCCTTATCAACACGAGGTTGATCCAGGAGTTTTCTATACTTGCAAATATATTTAAGCATTTTCCACACTTCTTGTCTTCTCATCTGATCTTTCACCTTATATTCTTTCTTTTGTTTGTTTTTATGGCACATTCAGTTGCTGCCTGATTTTTATCTACTTTTGGTTTGATTTCCATTCCTACTTAACACCAATATGCTTCTGCTAGACTAAGCAGGGAAGTCATCCTAGATTTATTCTCCTCAGGTTCCCAAACTTTCACTCTGTTTGGGTCTTGTGAGGTCAGCAGATATGTATGCTTGCAGATCTATACATGTAATCAGTTTCAAGGAGGCCCATACTTCCTTTGGAATGGGGAATATATGATCTTGGTATGCACTGATTTTTATAAATCATTTGATGCACATGAAGCATCCTTTGTGCTTTCCTGTCTAATCTATCCAACATCTTTTGGGTCCAGTCAATCACTCCAAAACTGTAAGTTAGGACAGGAAGAGCAAATTGGTTTATAGCCTGAACTTTGTTCCTAGACATCAGTGGTATTTTCAGGATTAATATAAGTCGCCTAAAATATTTCTTACTAAGTTTTATTTACATTTGTTGTTTTATTGTTGATCCTTCAGCAGTTCCCAAATATTTATACACTCCCTCTTGCTCAAGTTCTTTTATATTACCTTCTTGTCCCAAACTGATGTTTTCTTGGTGTTGCAGCTTTCCTCCTTTAAAGGTTGGTTTTGCACATTTATCAAGACCAACTGACATTCGTATATCATCTGAAAAGGTTTTGACTAGTCACAGTTGTGCTTTAAGTTTCTCATCTGTTGAGCTATACAGTTTTACATCATCTACAAAGAGAAGATGAGAAGTTTTTAAACTTTGTTGTTTTGTGGGAGCCAAATTATAGCCATGACCTAATCTATTACGCAGACAGATTAATGGATTAAGGGCAAGACAAAAGAGCAACTGTGAAAGAGAGTCACTCTGGAATATCCCCCTTTGAATTTTATCCCTATAATTTATTATTTATCATTGCTTAACTACAGAATGGTTTACCACTGTTTCATGATCGCTGTAATGTAGTTTATCAGTATAGGGTGTGTCTTACACATTTTTAAGGACTCTTTTATCCATACATGTGGAATACTGTTAAATGCTTTTTTGTAGTCTATCCATATCATACTTAGATTCTTCCCTTTTTATAGTTCTCCACTATGACTTTATTTAGCAACAAATTATCCTCTATTCCATATGATTTTCTTTTATTACACTTTTGTTCTATTGCCATAATTGAGTTTTCTACTAAATGACTATAATACACTCTTTTGGCATCATTTCCGGTGTATAGTTTATATGCCATCGGAAGGCAAGTTATTGGTCAATAGTTTTTAGGGTAGTTTGCAGGTTCAGTCTTACGTAGGAGCATTGCTATTCCTGTTGTCAGCCATGCTGGTGTCTTTTTGGGGTGTGCATATAAATAGTTCTTACTCATGGCTAAATCTTTGGGCAAAGATGTTAATGCTTTTAGCCAGAAGTGAGGTACTGCATCTGGGCCTGGGGTTTTCCAATTAGAAGCTTTTCTTAACTTTGTTTCAATATCTCTGGCCATTACTTCATCCCATTTCATATCCTGTACATTTGAACTTCTTATCCTTTCTTTTACTTCTTCTATCCATTTAGCATCTTTTGTTATGTTCCACAAGATCTTCATAAATGTTTCTCCAAAATGTATTTGCTTCTTCTTTATTTGGTCATCTTTCAATTTGTTTTACCTTGTTTCCCAATTCTCTATAAAACTTTTTTTGGTCATCAATAAATTGCTTATTTTGTTATTTTCCTTTATAATATTTATCTACAAATCTTCTAAGTTTTTCTGCCAGGGCTGATATTTTTAGTTTATTATTTCTGACAGAGTATGATAAATCCTGATCTGTTATAATACTGTGCACTACTTTTATCAAGTCTATCTTTCTGAGTATTTTTGTTGATCTGTTCTATCGTCTATACTATTTTAACAGTGACACTTCTTGTATTAATTGTTATATAGTTTTCTCTATTCAATCCATCTAAGATGGCATTTGATTTCTCCCCGTCCTTTCCATTATTATCCTGTGTTCTTGTGGTAGGATTTGTGTTATTAATTTGGCTGCACAATAAAGTATCCTATTTACTTTTGTTATATCGCTTGAATCCCTATTAACTGTCCTAATTATCTGTGTTCATTTGTTTTATCAAACTTCTAACTTTTGGGGTTTTATTGACATTCTGCAGTCTATTTCTTTCATTGATCTTAATATGTCTATCCATGTCTATTAAATCAAGCAACTCTTCTCTTGCATTGTTTTCTTCTAGACTGAGGGCACATTTTTGTTCTCAATTTCCTGCAGGCATTCTATATAAAGTTCCAGACCATCTTCCTGTGCCACATTCTCTCCAGTTTCACCCTGGGTCATCCATTGCTCTTTCATATGGGAACTCACTGGTCTATGACTCCATGACATTGACTGTGTTAGAGTTGCCACAGTTTCCTGTTCTTTCCCTTGTTGTATACCTCCAACTGAACATTTGTACTGGTTTCCTATGGAAGGCTCCAAGGTATTTTCATATGTCAGCTGATTAGATACTTCCAACATCACTGGTTTCTCCTTAATTTGGGTGTCCATTGCTCTGTCCTGTTGTGTTGTTATCTGAGATAAATCTTCTACATGAAATCCTTCACTTTGCAGGTAATCCATAACCTCAGCTTCTATTTCTTTAACCTCCATTACTCATCCTATTTTCCACTTTTCATCTTTGTTTTTTTATTTTTTGTATTATAAAATTTTCAACATCTGAATGTCTTTGCCTGTTTTTCTCTTCAAATATCTTTAGTGCTGCTCTTTTGGCATTGATTAGAGAAGCTCATTCCGTCCAGCTGCCCGAATAACTATATTTTGTCGCCGTCCAGAGGCCGTTGGGTTTCAAAGAGAGGCGTTTGGGACGCTGTAGGTTTTTGGTTTTTGACGCCGCGCACGCTGTGGGTACTGAACGATAAGCGACCGACTGTATCCTCAGCTTGAAACCATGGGTTTTACTGCACCTACAGTTTAAGTAGTGCAGGTTACGTTGCCTAACTGGCACTTGTGTTGTAGAGGACCAATCAAAGCGTCAATAATTTTTGTTGATAAGAGGTGCTTTAGTCTATGCCAGGTTTTGGGAAACAGGTTACAAAAAAGAATAACTGTATTTTGGGAAACCCGACGCTGTTAGGATTAAAATACGACGCCGTTGGATGCCGAGCTTCAGAGCACGACGTTGTTGACTCCCCGCTTGTTTTAGATTAGCCAAACGCATATTAAGAGAAGGTTAGACTGTGCCAGGTCATTTGAGTTTGGTCTTTATCTTTAAGCAGGGCTGGATGCTCCGACGAAGAAGGCCAAAAAGCGAGGAGGACAAGCAACAAGGCTTTTAGTCTCTTCCCGCTAAGTCCCTGGACGAGGCCTCTTTAGGGGAGTGGCTTTAAGAGGCAGGCCTGCTAAGTGCCAGTGGGGTCTTCTCTCAGTGAAGTAGGTTTACAGGATGTGTCCTCTCAGGAATTAGGATTCTTCTGAGCGGGATCAGGTGGTAGTTTCTCCCTTATGCTAAGGCTTCTAGGAGGCAGGGAAAGTTTCTTTGGCTTTTGTTTTCTGTTATTCATTTAGCTTCTCGTGTTGGTCCTAAGTGTGAGTCAGGGTGAGATTCTTTGATCTGCATGCTTACTTTCTACTCCTTCAGCTTCTGCCTGATGCTTATTTCTATTTTCCTCCTGATGAGTCATGAGGGTGGATTTTGAGTTTGAGAGTTTTGAGCCCTGTTCTCCTAGGCCTCCTTCGCCTGAAGAATGTTTTGTGGAGTATCTCCTTATCAGCTTTCTTCCTATACCTTTTCTATTCCTAAGACTTTGCCCCAGAAGGAGAGGCTTATCTGACCTACCTGTCTTCCAAGAGAGCCCCAGTTTTTTAAATGGGAATCTCAAGATTTGATTCCAGGAAGCAAGTTAGGAATTAGAGTTTCTACCTAGAAGAATACCTCTTCCACCTAATGTAAAGAATGTGGTATTGCTGTCCGAAACTCTGTTCCTGAACTTGAAGAGGGAAGGCGAGGGTTGTAAGGAAAGAAAGTTTTAGATTAGGAGTAATTTGCCAATCGGGCTTGAATTATCAGTTTCCGGTGTTAAAATCAGTGGCCTAAGGGTGAAGGCTTCTGCTGTTAAAGGTGGATTCCTCCTGATGAAGAGGCTGGGGCTTAAACAGATGTGGGGACCAGTGGGTGAGCTTTCCTGCTGTGTGCCATGAGGGGCTGAGCATGTCTCCTTCTTTGTGCAGGCCTCCTCAGAGGTGGCTGCTTGGGCTTCTGGTCTTGAGTGTATGCTCTGGCTGAAAGATATGGAGTGTAAGGAGTTGCAGGATTTCTTGGTTGTCTGAACAGGTGGGTAAGCCTTGTGTGTGGCTAGAGTTGATGTGAAGCAGAGTTAAAGGCTGCTGCTGAGGATCTCCAGTCAGGCTTTGAGCAGTTGAAGACCAGGATTTTAGCTGCTCATGTTAAGACAAGGATTTTGGTACAGGAGACCAGTCCTGATCATGGGTTTGGTAGGAGTAGACTGGGTCCTCAAAGAAATGAGGGGCAGGCTAAGTCTATGCAACTGTTTAGTAGAACACTGAGGGCACCCAAAGTAGAGTAGAAGTTACCCACTGAGTCATGGACATATCCTTGCTATGGATTCCCAGTCTTCTTTGCAAGGCCAGTACAGGGCAGCTCTTTCAACTGATTAGAATAATTTTCAGCAGTTCACCTGCTCAGAGATTCAGGACATTCCCAACAGAGTCCAATTTTAAAACCCCAGACATGACCTGTTTTCAGCTATTTCCACATTTAAGCCTGGCCAGTTTCAATGCCAGGAAGGCCAAAATTCTCAAAGAAACAAAAGCCTAATTATCCAAGAAGGATGGGTTCTGAGAGGCCCTAGGATTTTCCTCTCCCTTCAAATTATAGCCGCTTATTCCCTCACTCAAAGGAACATGCCAGACATTCCCAATCTACTGCCACGTTTGGCTCACAAGCAAATTTCTTCTTTGTTCAACAAGGAAGTTTACCCCCAGTTCCCAAAGAAAACCTTTACCTCATTTATTCCAAGATGTTCCTATGGATCTCAATTTTGCTTTAGTTGCCTTCACCTTCTATACTGACATCAGGGTGTTATCTGGACGCTCCGTTGCTGAGCTTGACCTCTTCTGTATCAGTACCTAAGGGGCATGCTTCACTGATCTACTGCTTACTATGAGTTCTCTGTCTTAGCTTCATGTTGCTATCTACTTGTTGCAGACTAAATCAATTCTTTAGCTCCAAATTCTGCCATTGCTGATTCTGCATTGCCCAAATATTAAGCATTTGCGAGCAGAGTATCTAAGCAAAGCGAAAGGCTCCAGTGTCGAAGGGCTTCCAGAATAAAATCCACTCTAGTACCCTGAGAAGACACTGCCTTGGGTGTGAGACTGACACAGACCTATCTATACAGCTTTTGTGCTATGACAAACAAAAGAATCTTTCCAGTTACTTTCATGGTATCTCTAAACCCCGGGGCTATGCTCAAGACATGTGCTTGATCTAGAGACTGAATACAGCAGCCCAGAAACTGTATAACTCGGACAAACTGCCTGCAATTCCAGTTACTTCCATGGTATAACTTCAGGTGCCAACACAAGGACAGTCCAATTGAAAGGGTTCATCAAATAATACCCGCATTCTGGTAAGCCCCAATGCCAAACTTCATATAATACCATCTCAACAAGGCTCTCTCTGTGACTCACAGCACCCGAAGGAATTGACACTGTCATTCAATTGCATTGGCCCTTAATGGGAATTGGGGTGTGGGAAAGTGGAATGAACACCAGGCCTGGACTCTGCACACAATAGAGTCAAGATTAATAGACAGATGTTTGCCTCAGAATTTGCTTCCATTTCAAGAAGAAGTTTCTTCCAGAGCAGGTGTTGTTTCTCATAACAGACACAACATGAAAGACATGGGGAAGATGTTAGCAGGGGAAACACATTTCACCCTGTGTTGTAGTGGCAATGACCAGACTTAACTTGATTCTAACAACTAACTCACTCTTCATCAACAAACAAGCACAACACATTCTAACAGATGTGTTCCAAGCAAGATTTTATGATCATCCGCGCCAGCGAAAGTGGAACTTAGTGTCTCGAAATTCTGGGCAAATTGACTGTGTTAGCACATAGATCACACACAAATCTCAGAAAACCACCACTAAGAAACTGATCTTCATGGTAAAGCGCAATCGCGTAGTGTCATGGGGAAGCTTCTGGAAAGATCTGTTCGAATCTCAGTTAACCCACAGCTGCCAAGTCTGTGCACAAAGACAAAGAACTGCCTTCTTGGAACAAGACAAAAAAGAGATGATTTTAATAGCTCCAGATTGGCCCTCAAACACATGATTGCCTCTTCTAAGTCCTGTCCCATTACCTCCAGGTTGGGTAAGACAAGCCAATTCCATTTCATTTTGATTCCACACCTCGCACCACTGGCACCATTACTGAGCTCCAACTCTCTAATCCCCATGGCCCATACTCTTTGATTGGACATTCTGTTCAGGAAACTAACAGCCTGCTCAATGTCAAGCTCCACCCCAGAGCCTAACAGCTCAAGCACACTTACGAAGTGTGCAGGTTAAAACTTCCTCAATTTGTTTTAGATTTTATTGGGAGATTTTAGACAAGCTAGAGAGCTCTCTATTGAAATTTGATCTCAAATTTTCTTACTGAGTTACAATTGAGATTTTGGAGTTTTTTCTGAGTGTTCCTCTTCAATTCATTACTGTTACTGGAGTCAGGATTGTCTTTCTTGTTGATTAAGATTCATGCTCAAGCAATTTCTTCTCACTACTTCTGTGATCCCCCATTGCTGCACCTACCCCGCTTGGGATCTCAACTTTGGCTTGAGAATAAGACCAGAAAGCTACTACTCCTGCTCCTGCTCTCAATTTGTTGAAATACTTTGTCATCTAGACTGCTTTTGTTTGAGTGCTGTCTTGACTTGGTTGACTTGTTCTGAAGACTGCTGGCAGTTAGCCCTTTTTTCTTTGGCGTTGAAGAGGAGTTGCAGGATAATTCAATCCTTCCTTGAGCCTGCCTTTTTTTTTATGCCTGTTGTGGTTTCTACGCATTAATTCTCCCTTATGCCTAAGGTGTTTGCAGTGTGGTTTTAAAAGAAAAATTCATTTTGCCTACTTTTATACAGGCAATTAAATGTACAAGGGGAATTATGACATTTTTTTGGCAGCAGCAGGCAATTGGTGCAAGTATTGTTTGCTCTTTTTTTTGAGGAGCAGAGAGGGCAAGCCTGTTTCAAAACAAACCATTTCTAGTTCGTTTGGGTTTGTTGCATTTTTTTTTATTATTTCCAGGTGGCATGGCATTTTGGATGCATTTTTAGGGCTCCATCATGGGCTACTCGCCACAGCTCAGCATAGGCTATAGGGGTGGCAACTATGCCACTTGAGGGGCAGCTACTTGGGCAGTGCATACTTTCTCTAGCAGCTATCACCTCCCTCTCTCTACTTTCTAAGTTGGGCTTTCTCTACCACAGCTATTTTGCAAGGCATGTTGTCAGCTCCTGTTTCTTATGATTGGCCAGCCTCCCCCTTCCTGCTTTGGGATTCTCCCTTATAGTTAGGACTGCAGCAATGTGGAATGAAGAACATGACACAAAGTTTGTACCTACCATAAAATGTAGATGTCCAGGAATGTAATTGTTCGCTGCAGTCCCCCCCCTCCTCCCTCCCCCCCCCTCCTTGGGGGTGTGTGTAGTGGTGGTATATTTCTGGGTTTTTTGTATATATTTTGTATATTTTACATATATTTGGTGAGTTTATTGTTGGAGTTTTTTCTTATCTTTCTGTCTTCTGACATCTGAAAGAAAAAGCGCAAAGACTGAGACGTCGATCGTCACGCGACACGCCTGACTGATTGACGCTGACGCGCCGTTCACGACGCTTGACCAGCCATATATTGGTATTACTTTGGTATTGGACAGGCCGACAGCACCAATAGTTAGGACTGCAGCAATGTGGATCCTCGAACATCTACATTTATGGTAGGTACAAAACTGTACTTTTTGCTTTCTCCTTTACATAAACTTTGCACCATATTAAATCTCTTTTTCTTTCCCATGCCCATATTTAGTTTTCAGATGTCTCCTGCTCCTCCTGTTTCTCCTTACTTTGGAGACTAGTTGTTTCATCGTGCTGTGATATAACCTTTGTTAGACTGTCTGCACTGAATCCTTCACTTTGCAAATATTCCACAGCTTCAGCTTCATTTTTAACTTCTGCTTGTCTAATCTTCTGTTCTACATTCTCTCTTTGTGATCTTATTTTTTTATTATGAAATTTTCCAAAGCTGGATTCCTTTGCCTGTTTTTCTGATGGTTGTGTAGACTGGGAGATGATCAGTGAGACAGTCAGACATTGTACCTGAGGTGGTGTATTTGCTAGGGTCCGATACTAGGATCCAGTCTAATAGACAATTGGATGTCTTGCTATACTGTGTTGGGCTATTAATTAGTTTTGTGAAACCAAATACGTTCAGACTGGAAGTATGGGAGTTAGAGCTTATGTCCAACAAATTGATATTCACATCACCTAATAGTATTATCTCTTGTGAAATTGTGGAATTGGGGAGTTATTGATACTTGTACTTTGGAGAGTATTTTCCACCTAATTTTGTTTTTGTTTGAGCTGAACTGGAGTTATTCAGTTTATATTTGGAGTAAAGGTGAGAGACATGATTAAATAGGTTTGGTGTGATGTGTGGTTAGTATAGGGAGGAAGTATAAATAGGTGGTTAGGACAGAGTTGTAGATAATGTTGAGTACTATTATAGAGTCATGGTAGGATGAAAGATGGTCCAGTAGCAGGAGAAGAATTGAGGTTACGCTGAGTAGTTATATGATTAAATAAAGGTATCTGTATTTTATAGGTAGTGTGGAAGGAAAAAATAAGTTCCAGAGTTGAAGGATATTAAGTAGTGGTGGTGGAGTCTGAAAGCTGATAGAGGGTAGGTACGAAACAAGTATAAGAAGAAAGAGAGTTATGGAGTAATGGAGGTTAAAGAAATAGAAAATTAGGTTATGTCCTAGTATCTTCCCTGGAATGTAAGGAGTAGAGTAAAAGGCTAGAGGTTGAGAATGTAGGTACAACAGGAAGAAGGAGAGTTTATTTAGGAAAAGCAGTAGATACAATGTAGAACCGATAGGTGTTGCTAGGGAGGGTATGACTATGATTGTATATAGAACAAAGCAGCATAGGAGGGAGAAAGGTAGTTGGGAATGGTGCTAAAAATATTAAATGGAAGTTGGAAATTAGGTAAAAAGAAACAGGATTGTTTGTAGGATAGTAGCAGTGTTGTTTGGGATGGTTATAGAGTAGAAATCACAAGTGTAATGTTTGTAAAGGTTCGTAGGTGGGTACTAGGTTATCTGCATGAAGGCATTTATAAGCCTAGCCAGAATGTGTTGGCTTTTGCCACCCCCTTAGATTAGTTCCCTGTGCCTCCGTCCAGCAAAGCCACTGAAGTGATCCCTGAGGTAAACTTTCTGTTTCCCATTCACTCGTCAAGGTTTCTTTTGAAGAGTGTTAGTGAGGAGCTCTGCGTAATGTAGATTGGGATCTTGTTCCAAAGCATGGGAAGTCTCTGGGACAGGAATCTATCCCTCCAGCATGTCCTATTTATTGTTGTGGTGAGGTTTATATCCCTAGAATGTGTGGCTCAAGGGGATAAGGTTTTCTTTAGGTGCAGCATGTCCATCAATTCTGGGTTGGAAATGGCCTTGTATGTTAGGCAGAGATCACCTCTGAGTAGGTGGGATGCAACCGAGTACAGCTGGAGTTTCTTCAGTCGAGCTGCATAAGGCATTTGTTTGAGGCCATTGATCCTCTTGGTGAGGTACTTCTGTGGCCTTTCCAGCTGTTGCAGGTGTCTTGTAAGGTACATCCCAAATGGGGCGTTGTACTCTAAGAGGGGTTTGATGAGTGATGAGTAGAGTGGCACAATGACCTCTTTTGATCTGGATGCGAACCCTTTTGTGATTAGGTGGGCCACGTAGAAGGATTTTCTAACCACTTTGGCAATGTGATTATCAAAGGTGAGATTACTATCTACTTGGGTCCCCAGATCCCTTATCATGTCTTACGTATTTAGGGGACTACCACCTATGTGGTAGTTTGTGAGTACTTTGTTTTTCCAAAGGAGATGACTATGCACTTTTTGGCATTTAGCTTGAGGCCATGATTTTGACACCAGGTATCCATCTCAGTGAGACCCTTTTGGAGGATGTCTGTGTCAGCCAGATAGTCAATTATAGCCCCTAGTTTGCAGTCATCTGCAAACTTTGTCAGCTATAGTCCTCCTGTGCTTGCCTGTCCCTCTGAGAAGTATATGCCGAACAAGAGGGGTCCTAGGAATGAGCCCTGGGGAATGCCACTTGTAACCGGTTTAGAGTCAGACCTAGCTCCCACAACTCTCACCATGTGGGTTCTGTCTGTGAGCCAGTTGGCAACCCATCTTGTGATGTAGGGGTTTATGTTCAGGCTGGTGAGCTTGTCTATAATACCAGAATGGGGAATGGTGTTGAAGGCCTTAGCGAGGTCAAGGTAGGCTGTCACTTGTCTATAGCCTTGGTAACTCTCTCAAAGAAGTCCACCAGGTTTAGGAGGCATGATCTGCCCTTAACAAAGCCAAACTGCGTAGGGTCCAGTGTTTGGAGGTTCCCAATGTCTCTGTTAATGAGTTATACGATGATGTGCTCCATAGCCTTGCAGACCAAGCTAGTCAGGCTTATAGGGCGATAGTTCCTGGGGTCTGGTGTGGCTCCCCTTTTGTGGAGTGGAATAACCATTGCTGTGCATCACTCTATGGGTATGTAGCCTGTGGAGAGGCTGAGTTTGAACAGTGTGTTTAGGTGAGGGGTTAGTTCATCTTTGAGCTCATGTAGGATGCAGCCTGGAACACCATCCGGTCCCAATGATGTTGTGTTTTTGGCTTTGGATAGGGCTGTTTTAACCTGATTGTCTTTGATTTCAGGGACTCTACATTCTTCTGGTATGGTTTTGGGCCCTTTTGGGGGTGTGGGGGAGGGTAAAGTTTGCGCTGAACCTGTCCGCCGGGATGTTGGCGATATTGGTCGGTTCAGTGTATTTTGTGCCATTCTCCACTAACTCCAAGCAGATATGAGCATTGCCTCTTAGATTCTTAACATAGCTAAAGAATGCCTTGTGGTTATCTTTGGAGTCCTTGGCAATTTTTCTTTCAAAGCTCGCCTTGGATGATTTTATGAGGGATTGTAGTTTCTTGCTGATATAGATCAGGGATGTCTTCCCTTCTTGGGATTTTACTCTTTTCTGTAGTAGTTTCCTCCTTCTATTGTATAGCTTATTTATGGCAGGAGTCAACCAGACTGGTTTCCTTTTCTTAGAGGAGTGAGTCTTGGTTTTGCTTGGGATGGCACGATCCATGCATTCTGGTAGCTGCCCGTAGAATCCATTAGTAAAGGATTTTGCAGCTTGGACAGTGTTATCCTTCAGCATGGGGGCTTTGAAACTTTCCACCTCGGTCTTAAGTAACGTGAAGTTGGCATTTGAAGTTTTTCATGGTGGCTTTCTTGTCCGGGGGTGGGGGTGGAATATGGATATCCAAAGTGATTTGTTTATGGTCAGATCTAACCAGCGAGTGGTTGGTGATGACCAGGTCCAATATGTTGTCACCTCTAATGGGAGTGTTGACCAGTTGAACCAGGGTGTTTGAGTTTATAAATTCTAGGAAAATTTGGGCAAGGGAGTTAGTACTTAAGTAATTCTCCCAGTTAATGTTTGGGTAATTAAAATCACCCAATATTAGGGTGTTTGGTAGGACCTTTATGTTTCCCAGTGTTTCCAGAATGTGGAATGAGGGTCCTGGGACATGGTGGGTGATCTGTAGCAAGCTACAATTTGAATTGCAGCTTTGCCCATTGTTAGTTGCACATGGATGATCTCTGAAGCATTGTGCTTTGCCACTAACCTGGAGGTGTGGGTATCCTTGATGAATATGGATACGCCCCCGCCTTTTGTATTTTGGTTTGGGTTCTGTGGCCGAAATGTATGGTATAAGTTGTAGCCTGGTAGTGCTAGGGTGCTCTCTGGAGCCTTAAACCATGTTTCTGTTACTGCACATATATCGATTTTCTCCATACCTAAGAGTGCCTCGAGTGCGTGCATTTTGAGGTATAGACTTCTGGCATTGAGTAGCATTACCCTCAGTTTTTTGTTAATTGTGCTATTTATGGTGGTGGGTTTGTCTTTTAAGCCTTGTATAATTGTATATACAGGAGTAAAAAGAAGTGGGTTGAAAATGGGGGCAAGATAGGGTTACACAGCAGGCTTCTAACCTGAGGTCAGACTATAACAGACAGAGTAAGGCAATATAAAGCAGTTATCAGGGAGATATGTAATAAAATAGTCTTTCTTTTGTTTTTTGAATGCAGAAACCTGTTAGCCTGGAAGGCTATGTAACTGGCAAAGACAGCGTAATCTATTAAGCAGCAGAAAGGACAGTGACCAGCTTAGTAAGTGGTCCTCAGTGTGCAAGGATAACTCTTTTGGCGAGGGGGGGGGGGTGTCTGTTAAAAACTAATTTCCAGCACAGGCATGCACATATTTGACTAGGAAGTTAATATGCTGCAAGGGTCTTCAAGTTAAATTTGCTTACATTGTGCAAAGACAAAATTATCAGTGAAGATGTTTGAGAGTTGATCTTGTGGCAGAGCTTCAGCAGTATCTGCACTGAATGCAGTGACCCCAGGCTCTGAAAGGAAAGAAAATAGAAAAAAATCGACTAAACTATTATATTATAATAGAATAAATCATATTAAGTTAGAATTGTTGTAATATTTAAGAAGAAATTGTTCTCCCAAAGGTCTTTCAGTTCTGCCTGTCTTGCTCTTTAATTCTATCACAAAGTCTTCTTGTAGTCTCTCCAACATAAAATAATTCAGAAGGACAGTTCAAAATGTGAACAGCCTAATTTGAGGCATAAATGAATCACTGGGAAATGAGAAACACCTTTACAAATGACGAGCAGAGGTACCAGTCAGATAAGGTAAACTACCAAATGCAATAAGCAAAGACAAATTTCTGGAATACAGAAAATTATTATATACTAAAATGTCAGGCAAATAACATCCTTTTAATAAAAGATTAGTAGTTAAATTATATACTAAATGAGAAAAGCCATTGTCTTTTAATAAAAGTTGGTGCTTTTTTTTAACTATGCATCCTATAATGCTAGAGAGAATGTTACATTTTATTAGAGAGTAAATATTGCTTTTCAGAATAAATATTGCATTTCTCATTAGCTTGTCTCATCTGATGTGTATGATATAGCCTTCTTCATATTGTCTGTCAGATAGATTCAAATATATATTGAAAGACTCACCTTGTTACACAGGAATCATAGGAAGTTCAAAGCTACTAAGTCTTGTGACCGCTATGCCATGCTAGTAATCTCTGTAGACTGCACCTACCCTCTCAAGGGGGGACAAGCCAGTCAAGCTCATGGTGAATGTATGAAAACCTATCCAATTATTTATATCCTGTTTGAAAAAAGATATCTGTCACAATGCTTTGTCTGCTGCAGAAGTATATTTGAGGGATGAAGGAGACGTAATGAATCTCCCCAAATGGTTTCATTGATTTGCTGAAGCAAGTTTAGATCTTTTTTTCTGATATTTGTGGGACTATCTGATTTATGATGGCACAAGATGTCCTGAACTACTGTGTCCCTTTTGCTTAGAAAGCAAAGTAAAGCATAAGTCTCCTGTGATTAGCCCATAAGACATAGCAAATAAGGACAGTGCTTCTAGTCTTTTTTGGTATCGGGGAATTTTATGGCTATAAACCCCTTTGTTAGGAACTTTGGAGATCTTTCCAACCTTTTGATATGTCTGGTGAGCCACATCCCAAAGGGGGATTGCTTATGTTCCTAGCATGTTATTACACCAACAGTAAGCATTTTTGTCCATAGCAGTTGTTTATTGTTGTTTGGTTGTGTTTGTTACTTGGAATTTTTGAATGTGAATAGCTGTTACTGAACTGGGAAAGAATACAAGGCTGTTGGAATTTAAATACCATGTATGTGACAGGCAATGCCCATGAATGCATATATATTTATAGTGCAACACTCTACTTGTATCAAAATTATACCACCCCAGATGGGAATTGAACTCACAATCCATGGTTTAGGAGGCCAATAACTTATCCATTAGAGAAAGATACTCCCCCACACAAGAATGAAAGATCACATGCATGGCAATTTACTAGCCTACCTAACACACCCCTCAACTGTCCAGATTTTTGCCTGATATTTTTGCTCTGTTCCTCATAATATGTATGGTTTTCTGGCAAATCATTGAGCAAGGAAGACATTAAATAATGACAGATATCGGAGTTTCACCCTTCATATTCTCCAGAATATTATTGATAATGCAAAACCTTTTATTCTATTTACTTTCAAAGTTTATAAAAGTAATATTTAAAATCTGTCCCTATTTTTGAGCCTTTGTTCCCCCCATTATTTTTGACTTTGTCCAGATTTCTTGGGCTAAGAGGTTGAGAAGTATGCTACCTAGGCTGTGCCTACGAATGGTCAAATAAGTAAATAAAATAAATAAACTAGCTCTGTCCTATGGATTATGTCATGCTATTGCATGATGATTCTGAACATTGCTTCAGAAATAAAACTGGAGACCCTATGAACTGCTTCACAGAAATCAAAGTGGGATTTGTGCTTAAGTTTTGCCCCTGGTGAGAGAAGGAGCAGAAGGACATTATTTTCTAGCGTTCATAGAGATGACCAATTACTGAAAAGCCTGAAAATTGCTTAATTGGAACCAGTTTAGGATTAATAATACTGTTTTGCTTTTGGTGAGAGTAGGAGCAGAGGGGCAAAGATTCTTGCTGATCTCTTACTAGGCAGTGTTTATCAGGCATCACTAAGTGGCCTGGTTGCAGTTTTGGAGAGAAACTTTTCAGGGCCTTTGTGTAGCTTTGTTGTCTGATGCATTAAGCTATAGGTTCTATTCAGGGTATGTAACAAGTCTATATCAAGTGCACCAAGTCCAGCAACAACTTCTACTTTTCAGGAAGCAACTTTGGATAAATGCCACTCTTTTCCTTATGGCGAGAGAAGAAGCTAACAATCTCTGATTCCTAGCTCCATGCATCTGTGTTGACACCAGCACTGTCTCCACTACCACACAATAAAAAACAAACTTCATAGCAGCAACTCCCCTTTCACTCATATTAGTAACAACTTGGGCCTATGGGATTGCACATTCCAACCATCTCTGTAAGCAGATTGGATGAAATGAGTATCCTGAGACAATGTAGCAGTAGTCTTATGTTTACTGGAAACAACCTACTACTTAAGCAAAATGACACAGTGTGAGAGATGCAGTTATTTTATGCTATTGGAGGCAAACGTTTCATTTGAAGACACTACAAATAATCAAGTTGTAAGTATTATATGACACCACACTAAAACTATCACACACAGATCAGACTGAACACATAGACCTACATATGCTGAGGATCTTAGAAATAACTCATCTAAACCAGAAATGGCTCCTAAGTGTAACCTAAGAAACAGGTAGCCAGATCAACCTCACATACTGACAACACAGGAAGCATCCATCTTGAAATATACATCTAAGAGTCACAGTGTATCATTTCAAAAGCCCATATGACAAATCTCCTCACAATCCAACATCCTAGTCATAGATGGCTTCATTGAAAGACACACTGATGCATCACTCACTAAGCTGTGCAAGGAAAGGGCTATGGCCAGTTGTCTATCAGGTGCCAGGATTTGCCACACCATACATCTATGTTCCCCTCAACTTAACTCCTACTCAACAAGTATGACATCCCAAAGCGATACTCCAGAGACCATCCTCTGAGAGACTTCAACTACCTCCATTAAATGGTAGGACCATTCACAACTACACCTGCATTAACTGGAAGATATATACCTTCTCTGACATGTATGCTCAGTAATTTCTTGACTTCATTAATACAAAATTTCTGGACCAGTTAGTCTGTACATCAACCAGGGGCAATAAAATCCTGGATTTGGCTCTCACCAATATGAAACAATTTTGGTCCCCTACCAACAATAACTCCCTCCCTGGTGAAATCTGACCACAGATAAGTCAAATTCACCTTAAGACTGAAGCCAGAAACAGCCTCCAATACCTTGATATTCAGACACTGTGCCAAGGCTAATCTTCTGAAAGTTAGTGATGACCTGGCTAAGTGTACTATTCCTTTCCAACTAGATGGCCTCACTTCTCATGCAGAGTCCTTTCCTGATAAATTCTATGCATGTATGAATAGCTGCAAATATGCATCTGTCCACCTCAGTAGTACGTATAATATCAAATTCAAAAATAAACCCCCCACGGTGGAACCAAAACATAAACAGGCTGTATAACAAAAGAAAAAAAATATTCCATGTAAAAACTAAATGCAAAAAAATGAGCATGCACAGGAATCTGTCTACTTACAACCTTACCACCATGATTGTTGAAGAAAAAGTAAAAAACAAAAAAAAACTAGTGGTCTTAAAACTTCATTGATGAGCTTAGTCACAATAATTTCCAAAAATCATGAAACTGTACATTTACGTACATTTTTCACACCTACATAAAAGCTGAAATGTTTAACATTGTTAAAATATTTGTGATTTTTTTGTTACTGAGGATCACTTGTCTGTGCGAATAAAGACTTGTTACTTTGGAACACTACCTGGGTTTCATGATTTTTGGAAATTATTGTGACTGAGCTCAACAAAGTTTTAAGATGACTAGTTTCTTTTTTTTTTTTTTTTATTAAAAATAAATTTAACTCTCAAGATGGAAAAAAGTGTTTGCTAAACTTAAAAAGGAACTCTGGATCTTGATCAAATTAACCTAGAGAAAGGTCACCCAAAAAAGGTTTTTTTTTTGCTATGCTAGAAACCTTAGAAACAATGCCCAGCACTGCCCAAAGCTAATAGCAAACAATATCACATACTCAGACCCAAAGGACATAGCCAAGCAACTAGATGATAAATTTAGCTCTAACTTCACCCTTCCCCTCCTACGTTCTCAGATATCCTGCCCACATCTACACCCTCTCCTCAAATATCTCATGAACAAGACCTCAAGTCACAATCCAAGGTCAAGAACACTGTTTCTATTGGGCCAAATATCATACAAGGCTGCTAACTGGCCAGACTGAAACTGAACTTGTCAAACCCATACAGAGGCTATTTAATGTCAGCCTGCAAACAGCCTTTGTATTGGATGAATGGAGGACAGCAACTGTTATCCCCTTGCACAAAGATTGGATGTCAATGGGCCCAGGAAATTATAGATCCATAATTTTGACTAGCTTCATTTGTAGCACTGTGGAAAGGATCATTGATGAATTAGTAAAGACTTAGGTAACCTATAAACTCCTAACCCAAGCCAGTTTGGATTTGCCAAGGGCAGATCCTGACTATTTAACCTGTCTGACTTATTTGAGAAGGTTACTGAAGCAATGGATGAGGGCTAATCAGTACACACCACATATATAGGCCCACACAAAGGGATACAACACCATCCCATATGCAAGTATCATAGATAAACTATTCCAGTGAAGTGTTAATTCCTATGTAATTCATTGGATAGCTAACTGTCTCACAAATAGAACCCAGGAAAGTAGGATGGGCTGTGCTACATCCTTCAAAATACTGTCATTAGTGGAATATCCCTGGGTTCAATCCTTGGGCTACTTCTCTTTGGCATTTACTTCTCAGAGGTAAAAGCTACTGTTATGGGTTTCTGGCTGATATAGTTTGCAGATGACTGTAAGCCCAGTGTCATCATAATTTTTTGTGATAGAACAAAAATGTCCCCCCGAGAGGGTCTTTCCCAAAATAATAGCTAGTGTCAAAACCATTGACCAAATCTAAATGCCAAGAAATGTACAAAAGTATCCTTCAGCTATCACAGACACAACTCACCCATAATAATTGATCCAGTGGTTATGGACCTGGGAATCTATACAATGAACTGTCCTGTGATCACCATGGGTTTACTGTTGTAAGACAGACCTTTATTTTTGAAAGAATTATCAAGGGTATGGTGTCCGGGTCCAGGTATGCAGTCATCGCACTGTATTCTGCACTCATCTGGATGATCACTAAACATAATGTCCTTGTTGGTATGTACCCACCCAAACATCTGATACAACGTGAATGTCCACAACAATTTTTTGCTAAGAAAATCAAGGGCCTAAATCATAAAACTATACAGACCATCTGCAAATATAGAATGCATGCAGGAAACATGCCACAGCCTTTCACACTCAAAGGTATTTGCTCTTAAGGGACACTCAGAATGAAAGAATACCCACTATACAGATTGTTACCGACTAAGCTCATACTGTAGTGTCAAATTTCAAATTCCTGTATTTGAAAAGACATATGCCATTGCTTGGGAAATATGATGCCATTGAAATCATAAATCTGTGTGGCATTTAAGGAGTGAGGTCATGTAAGTGGGTACACCTATATTTTGGTTTACTATCAAAGTGTTGAGGGAAGTTTCGGTGACCACAGGTTGTCGAATGACATTTGGCTGACCTGTGTTGCTGATGGGTTGTTAAAAGACATTTGGCCAACCTGTGTTGCTTATCTTTCCCTCATGCGAGTTCTGTTTAAGTGAATGCTCAGTACATTCACAAAGATGAGGTTGGTCATTCACCTAGAGATCATGGTACAGTGGGGATCGGGAAATGTACCCGTTTCCCCAATGTAGTGTGATCTCAGAGTTGGAATATATATTTTGTAGGGGGTGTTGGGGGCTTAGCGCTCCACGGGGTGTGCAGGGGGGCTTGCCCCCCTGCAAAATCTTCAAGTTACATATGATGCAGTGTAGGACTGCATTTTAGTAATGTTGAATGAAGTCAAATTTGCATATTGATATGTGGATTCGACATTTCGCATGTCGGTACACTCCGTTTTCAGTTTTACAATTCAGTATTAGCATATTTCAGCCAAATGCATTTCATTGTTATAATGGTAAACCCTATATTTTCAAATATATTTTTACTTGATCCTGGATAGGAGCAGTGCATATACAGATCCTTTTGGAATGAAGAATAGGGGGTTAGTACAAGTATGAAGCCTTGAAATCAGCCCATGGCATAATTCTGAGACTTGTAACTCCAAGTATCAGAATTACAAAAAAAAAAGTACGAAAATGTAGGAGAAGAGTAAATGCTGAGCATCATTATTCTCCCTTAAAATTTGTTTTGTGCAGGGGCAAACCTCCCTGACCCCCCAATGTGGTGAATAACTCCTCACATCCTCAAACTTGTATAACATAGGGACTGCAATACCTCAGAGAAAAGGGAATACACTCAGAAAGGGCAATCTCAGACTTGCTGTATGTAAGTTCGTGTTTTCATTCATTCAGTCTCAGTCTTCTTTGATTCACACTTACAAGTCTAAAAAATTCAAATAAATATCAAATCGTTACTCTTGAAGAGCTTCCTTGTTTGCATTTTCTAATAGGGAAGAACTTCAACAAACATTAAGTACCAATAATTTGCTGGATACAGCACAAATCTGGAACTTGCAATCTGATCTACTTAATTGCATCATAATATAATTATGCATCAATAGTAATTATCAGATAGTTTCCTCTGCCTGCCATCTTATTACACTGATTTCTCTTTTATGAGAAAAATGTGCTTCACTTATTAATGCAAATGCACATGTTGAAGGGAGCTGCCATTCTTAAGGAAAAAAAATTCAGCAGTGCATTTATATAATCTGACGCTTCAATACAGCACTATCTGCAAACTGAGACGAAAGAACAAAAGATGAAAGGCCAGTCATTCAGAAGAAGTATAAAGTGTCTGTGCTCCCCCTTCTCTTCTTTAATTCCTATGGTGTGTGATGCAGAAAGAAGCATTATCCAAATCAAATAACAATGATAATCTAATAATATGCCAGTCTCGTGTGAATAAAAATGTCAGTTGTCACTGCAATGAATGAGAGTGAGCTCAAAGCAAGCCACGAAATTCATTTGGAAGTAAAGCATTTTTTCGCGGCCTCCAATAAAAAGCAAATTCATATTTTCATGGAGCATCGATTACCCTCCTCAACTCCGCAACTATTGTAGCAAAAAAAATATTAAATATGGTAGCAGTAACTAATTAAATTAGGTATTATTGTAACCGCAATCACCAAACAAAAATAGAATCTAAAGCATAAGATATTTGCAGATGATTAAGTACAGGGTTAAGATAAATGAAGCAGCAATATATTTTGTAATTTGCATTGAAATTAAAACTTACACTGGAACCACAGTTAATTTTACAGGCAAATGAGATCATCATAAAAGAAAATGATATGTGCAATAAACTTGAGCTCATTTGGGGCACCGTACTCCATTAACTGGTGGAACGTTTTGTGCTTATACATGGTGGGAATATCAGAATGAAAGAAGAACTGAGTGAGAAGACACTAAACTAAATTTAGGAATGTCTCAGCTAGAAACAGGGAAAGAATAGCTCATACATGCACAGAATCCATTCTAAGTAACACTGTGTATCTGATATATTCTGTCAGACAGAAGTACTTCTTGCAGGTGCCATAGATGTGTGTGTGTGTGTGTGTGTGTGTGTGTGTGTGTGTGTGTGTGTGTGTGTGTGTGTGTGTGTGTGTGTGTGTGTGTATGTATGTGAGAGTCCGTAAAAAATTAGGTAACCTTACTGCTAGACAAAGATTGAACTCTTGAGGTTCATAGGTGTGTACTAGTCTAATGGCTCTGGAGCCTTTACAAGCCTAGCCCATAGAAGTGCCCTGGCATCATGCCACCCGAAATTAGTTCTCAGTGCCTCTATCAAGTAGAGCCACTGCAGTGATCCCGGGGTGAACTTTCTATTTCCCATCCACTCATTAAGATTTCTCTTGAAGAAGGCCAGTGAGGTGCTCTGCTTGACATGTATGGGAAGTCTATTCCATAGCATGGGCAGTCTCTGGGTTATGAAACTGTCCCTCCAGCATGTTCTGTTGATTGTGGTAATGACGTTGAGGTCTCTGGAGCATATGGTGCGGAGGTATTTAGATTTCTTTAGATGTAGCATTTCTAACAGAGCTGGGTCAGACATGGCTTTGTAATTCAAGCAGAGATCGCCTCTTAATAGATGATATGAGACAGAGAATAGCTGGAGATTTTTGAGTCTGTCTGTGTCTGACGTGCTTAAGGCCTAGGATCCTCTTAGTGAGGTACTTTTGTACAGTTGCATGAGTCTAGTGAGGTACATGCCAAATGGGGAATTATACTCGATGATTTACTTAATGAGGGAAGAGTAGGGAGAGATTATGACCTCTTTCTTCCTAGGCTCATAGGTTCATAGGTTCATACTAGGCTATCTGCCCTAGGGCATTTATAAGCCTAGCCAGAGTGTGTTTGGCTTTCACCACCCATTTTAAATTAATTTTGCTATGCCCTTTTTCGAGGTTAGTATACTGTGCCTCTGTCTAACAGTGACACAGAAGTGATACCCGGGGTAAACCTACGATCTCCCATCCACTCATCAAGATTCCTCTTGAAGAGTGTCAGTGAGGGACTCTGCCTAACCTGGACTGGGATTTTATTCCAGAGTGAAGGGAGCCTCTGGGTTATGAATCTGTTCCTCCAGCATGTCCTATTTATTTCAGTGCTGAGGTTCAAGTCTCTCGAGCGCGTGGCTCGATGGGATTTGGATTTTCTGAGGTGCAGCATGTCCATTAATTCTGGGTTGGACATGGCTTTATACCTCAGGCACAGATCGCCTCTAAGCAGGCGGTATGCCACTGAGTAGAGCTGGAGTTTCTTTAACCAGGCAGCATATGGCATCTGTTTGTGCCCTTTGATCCTCTTGGTGAGGTACTTTTGGGGTCTTTCCAGTTGCTGCAGGTGTCTGGTAAGGTACATCCCAAAAGGGGCATTGTATTCAATTATGGGTCTGATGAGGGATGAGTAAAGAGGCACGATGACCTCCCCTGACCTAGATGTGAATCCCTTCATGATTAGGTGGGCTATATAAAATGTTTTTCTAACCACTTTGGCCACGTGGTTGTCAAATGAGAGATTGCTATCAACTTGGGTCCCCAGGTCCCTAATTACTTCTTCTGTACTTAATGGATTACCACCTATGTGGTAATTTGTGGGCACTTTGTTTTTGCCAAAGGGGATGACTATACACTTTTTGGCATTTAGCTTGAGGCCATGGCTCTGGCACCAGTTATCTGTTTCTATGAGGCCCTTTTGGAGGATGCAAAACCCTTGGTTATGAGATGTGCCACAGAGAAGGACTTTCTGCCCACAGTGGCAATGTGGTGGTTGAAGGAGAGGTTGTTGTCAACCTGTGTCCCCAGATCTCTTATAATGCCTTCAGTGTTCAGTGGGCTCCCATTGACATGGTAATTAGTGGGAACTGAGTTTTTCTCAAAGGGGATGATGACGCATTTTTTGGCATTAAGCTTAAGGCCATGGTTTCAACACCAGTCATTGGTCTCAGTGAGGCCTTTCTGTAAGATGTCTACATCAGTTGGGGAGTTAATAATGGCTCCCAGCTTGCAGTCGTCTGTGAACTTGGTCAGCCAGAGTCTCTCCTTGTTGGACTGGACTTCTGAGAAGTAGATGCTAAACAGCAGAGGTCCAAGGACTGATCCCTGTTGGACTCCACTCATGACTGGTCGGCAGTCTGACTTGGAGTCCGCTACTTTCACACTGTGGGTTCTATCTTTGAGCCAATTTGCAACCCACTTAGTGATATAGGGGTTGATGCCCAGCTTGGTGAGTTTATCAATAATTCCTGAGTAGGGAATGGCATCAAAGGCCTTGGCCAGATTGAGGTAGGCTGTATGAATTGTCTTGCCCTCATCCACAATTTTGGTGACTGAATCAAAGAAGTTAACCAGATTGAACAGGCATGATCTACCTTTCACAAAACCAAATTCCATGGGATCTACAGATTGGAGATTCCCTATATCCTTCTTAGTTAGATCCATGATGATGTGCTCCATATCAGACTCGTCAGGCTAATGGGGTGATAATTTCCAGGTTCTGTAGTTGCTTCCCTTTATGGAGAGGGATGACTGTAGTAGTGCATCATTCAGTAGGGAAAAAGCCTGATGTGAGGCTGTGATTGAACAGGGCACATAGATGTGGTGCCAGTTCACTTTGTAGTTCATGTAGAACACATCCAAGGATATTGTTGGGTCCCATGGAAGCTGTATTCTTGGTTTTGGACAATGCATCTTTAACCTGTGCTGCAGTAATTCTGGGCTACTGACATTCCTCTGGTATTGTGATTGGTCCTTTGGGGGGGGGGTAAAGTTGGCACTGAATCTGTCAGCCAGTATGTTGGCAATATCTGTTGGCTCAGTATAGGAGGTACCATTATGCAGTAACTCAGAGCAAACCTGGGTATTGCTGTGGAGATTCTTGATATAACTATAGAAGGCTTTGTGGTTGTTTTTTGTGTCTGTCACAATTCTGCCTTCATAGCTGGCTTTAGAGGTTTTGATGAGGGATCTCAACTTTTTGTTGAGCCTAATAAGGAAGTTTTTCCAGTCTTGGGACTCCACCTTTTTCTGCAACAGTTTGTTCCTTCTGTTGTAGAGTTTATTAATGCCAGGGGACCACCAGATTGGCTTCCATTCTTTGGAGGAGACTGATTTGTTTCTGTTGGGTATAGCTAGTTTCATGCATTTGTGTATGTCTTCGTACAATGCATTGGTGCATGATTTGGCAGTCATGCATCTATGAAGTTAGCCACCTCTGTTTTTGGGAGCCCAAAGTCAGCTTTGGAGAAGTTTTTCATTGTGGTTACCTTTGTGGGGGGGTGAGATGGGAATTTCCATGGTGATTAGTTTGTGGTCGAATCTAACTAAGGAGGAATTGACTATTGGTGTAGAGCAACCATTGTCCATGTTAATAATAACCAGGTCAAGGATGTAACTTCCCCGAGTGAGGTAAGAATGAGCTTGTCTAGGGCACTGGAAGTTATGAATTCTAGGAAGCGTTGGGCCAGTGTACTGGTGTATGAGTAGTTTTCCCAATTGATGGAGGGGTAGTTGTAGTCAGCTAGTATGAGAGTGTTGAGTTGGACTCTAATAATTTCCAAGGTGCTTAGGAACATGGAGTTAGAGTCTTTGTACATGGTTGAAGACCTATAGCAGGCTACAACTTGAATCACCATCTTACCCAATGTTAGTTGTACCTGAAGTATCTCAGATGCATTATGCAGGGCTACTAGTCTGGAGGTGTGCATATTCTTTATGAATATGGAGACACCACCACCTTTGGAGCTTCAGTCCATGTTCTGGGGCTGAAATGGTGTGGAATGAGTTATAGCCTGGTAGCGCATGGGTGCTTTCTGCTGCTTTAAACCAAGTCTCCTTTACAGCACAAATGTCAATGTTTTCCATTTTGAGGAGTGTTTCGATCAAGTGCATCTTGAGATTTAGACTTCTGGCGATGAGCAGCATGACCCTCAGATTGCATTTATTTATAGCTATTACGGTGGTAATTTCATCTTTGGAACATCGCCTAAAAAGGCAGGGCTGACAGATGCAGGCCATCTCTGGCAAAGCATCGAGGTCTATCAATCATGTCATCCCAAGCAGACAGATACTGGATCCCCTTAGAATGACACCAGAAACTTAGCCAATTGTTGAAGTCAATCATTTTCTGCTTGTACTGTGGTATCATTCTGGGTGATAGTAGGATGCTACTCAGGGCTAGGGTCCTACCTGCCTGGGCCACATAATCCAGAGCTCCTCCATGTCTCTTCTCATGTAGTCCAGGGAGGTGCATTCCTGGTCATTCACACCCACATGGACAGTGACAGAGTCATACTTGTACTTGTTGTGGAGTGACCTGAGTGCGTGTGTTACATGTCAGATTCTGGCAGCTGATAGACAGCTGACTGTTACCTTCTTCTTATTCAACCTAGTGAGTGGGACAGCAGTGTGCCTCACTATCGAGTCACCTGTGATTAGTGTATTGGGCAAGAGGCTTAGGTTAAGGGGCACACTGTGTAGGTAAGCTATATGTATTGTGGTTTGTGCTGTGTTGTGGTGGTCGAGTGCATTTCTGCCTTGGAGGTCTCTGGAGTTTGGGTAGATTTCTATTGAGAGACTCCGTGAAGGTGGGTGTGTGGTTTGTGTTTTTATGTGAGAGCTGTGATGGTGGGTGTTCTGGAGGGCTATGTGTTGCATGTGGTGTGGTGCAGATATTAACCTTCTCCTCTTGACCAGCTATTCCATCTTGGCTTGAGAGTGCATGACTTTCAATTTGGATATATAGGTGCATCTCTCACAAGTGTGAGTGTTGGGAGATAAGAGGAGGGGGTTGTCTGTGTACATGAGGGAGTTGCTACATTGCTTCAGAATGTCTAAGTTCACCAGGTTCATAGGGGAAAGCATGGGGAACTGACCTTTTGACATGCCAGGTGGGATGGTCATTAATACTAAGTACTGGAGCTGTTTCCTTATATATTTCTTTTACCAGAAAAATGTCACTCAATATGTCTGCGTCTGTACAGAGCACTGCCAAACACATAAGGGAGAAACTAATACATAGACCCTGAAAATTTAAGGATGAAGTATATAGGCAGATATTCTGAAGTTAGGAAGAAATCAAGCAGTATTTACAGAAAAATAAATAATTAGCTTGTCAAGAATGATGAAAAGAGGAGAGTCACATGAAAGGCTACTGCCTAGCTACTACTAATGCTGGTCTCAGCACAGTTTCACTCTGTTGGGATACAATATTCCTTTGCTTCTTCTCTCACCAGAAGCAAAATTTTAGCACCAATCCCAAGAAGAGAAGCAGGGCACTGCCTGTTTAGTAACCCACAGTCTTGTCCCAGATGATGCAAGGGTCTGCAAGCTTGTACCCTTTTTCTGGTAGATGCCTCAAATAGCAACCAGACCAATCAGGTACATTAAGCACAGAAACTCACTCTCCAACCAGAAAGAGTCAGGAATCAATGCACTCTGCTCCTACTCTCATCAGGATCAGAATATAAGCACAGATTCCAAGCAGTCACCTCTAAAGCAGTTATTAAGCTTTCTGGTGATCAACAGTCTCCAGGAAATAATGTAACTGCACTCCTTCTCTCACTAAGAGAAAACAGAACCACTAATCCTAAGATGACTGAGAGGCAGAATGTGGGCTCTCTAATAAATGGTGGTCTTGCAATAGATGCTTAAAGGTAAGATGAAAAAATGATTTATCCTAAACACTGCAGTATGCACTAGAGGAGTTAGATGTGAAAGTAGGTAACTTAAGTTTTACCTGTCTAAAAAGTTAAGTTTTAGTGGAGAGTCACTATTTTTAAAACAGTAAAACAGACTGAAAGGGGGTGGTCACGTTTGTATTCTGGTACTGTGGAATACAGTAGGATGGCCAAGAAATTTAAATAGTTGAAGGGGAGTGATTTCACAAAATGATAATTTTGTACTTACTCACACTAGCCAGTAAAAGCAGAGAGGAAATGAGATATATGGCCAAATTAGTAAAAGGGGCAGGCAACTAGAAAGACAGGGGTGATTAAGAGCACAAAAGTAACCGGCTGGGAGGGTGGTAAAAATTCCTGTCTGACTCACAATAGACAGAACTGCGTCTCTTTTCAAGTTTTAATATGCAGTTAAAAGCAGAATACAATTGCCTGAGGTCTAACTTGTCAATTATTGGAGTTCCTTCACAGGAAATCACTGTTGGCAAGTTGTGCCTACAATGTTACAGTTTTGGGGGGAATTTCCCACTTAATCAAATTGGTGTTACCTTGGAGTTAGTATACATAAGTTCAGGGGAATGGGGGTGGGGCTTTCCCTGCTAAACACACATAAAAAGTGTTTTTGGATGGTTCTGTTTTTTTCAGGGAATGCAATTCATGCATACCCAATCCTCAGTGCATTTGCTTTCATGCATTCATAACGGAAGCCTAAAATTATGATGTCTTAATAAGTGAGATTCTGAGATTGGAAACATACAATCGCTACATAACCCTTTCAGTTTCTGTCTGAGAATAGCAAGGCATATGGAGAGGGGGTAACTCCAAAAGAACAGTTAAATTGTAAAACATGTTAATAAAATATGAGTGAGTAATTTTTATAGTTGTGTGCATTTAGAACTAGAGCAGTATTGTTGCAGTAATCAGAAAGACTATAAAATGTGATGCTCCAGGTTCTCACCAAGACATAAAAAAGTTATATACTTGCTCCAGAGCTAGATTTTTTGGAGGGTGTCAAGTCTACTGTAGGCATTAACAATAATTACTTTATTTGCATTTTTTTTGTTTTTGTTTGTTAATAAGCTAGCCCTGCTTGTCCTACAACCTTTTTCACCCAAAATGAACAATTCATAAAGAACATTTAACACAGATTAGTTTTAACTAAAACAGTAAATGTAGATCAAAACAGCATAGGTACACCACATATAGAAATAACATATAATACTGCAACAGAATGAGAAAAGCAAGAGAAAAACATCAGGAAAGCCACTAACATATATATATATATATATATATATATATATATATATATATATATATATATATATATATATATATACATGTGTGTGTATGGATCCCTATCATATGATAGAAAACTCACTTGACTGAAACACATTTCAAAAAATTTCAAAAGACTGAAAAATCACTTGACTGAAACCCATAATACTCCATTTCAACATACTAAATTTTAAACGGGACCATATAAGACCAGACTATTATGGGGGCTATGCCCCCACATACCTGAATGTTGGGGGCTGTGCCCCCACCCCCTAACTATATATACTAACTCCAGGATCGCATTACAGTGGGGAAAAGGGCATAGTCGTGGCAGTATGTAGACTACTGTAAGGTACATGAAAGGTATATGTCCTTTCCCCCACTGTAGTGCAATCCTGGAGTTAGTATATTTAGTTAGGAAGGGTGTGGGGGGTTCAGCCCCAAACGATAGGGGTGTGGGGGGCATAGCCCCTCACCTAGTCTGGTTTTATATGGACTAGTTTACAATTTAGTATGCTGAAATTCAGTATTACGGGTTTCAGTCTTATAATGTGTTTCAGTCACATGAGGTTTCTATCATATGACAGGGACCCATATATCCATATATATATATATATATATATATATATATATATATATATATATATATATATGGGTCTATATTAGAACATCGACTTTTTAAAATGTCGAATGTTCTAATATCGACTTATATTCAGTGAACGCTGACAATATCGAACATGCAGAACAGCAATTTTTTTCCCAGGGAAAAAAAATCGCTTTTCCGACACACATACACACAACACAAGCACACCAAACAAACAGCAATCCACACACATACACCTAAAATCCTACATCTAACCCTACACTAAACTGTACATACACCACTAGCTATCCACTTACCTTAACCCAAACCCTAACCCCAAGGTCCATCACTATCGCACACTCACCTCACCCTAACTCACCTACCCTGGCCTAACCCTCACGTCCACACAATCACACACTTACCTGACCTACACCCTAACCCAAACTCACTTACCCGACGCCCTAACCCTCACGTCCACACAATCGCACACTTACCTGATCCCGACCCGTAACTTTCCACCACAGTGCTGAAAATAGCAAAGCCACAGGAACGGCCAACCAAATTCCTTCCCTAGGAAGAAATTCGGTGTTCTGCAGCTTCGCTATTTTCAGCGTTCGCTGAATAGGGGTCTATATTAGGACATTCGAAGTTGTGAAACTTCAATGTTCTAATATAGACCCTATAAATATATATAGATCTATTTTCAAATCTCGAAATACTGAAAAAACGAATTTCAGTATCTCGAGATGAAATGTCAAGAATCCAGTTGTTTGAAACTGCAAAATAATGAATCTGAGAATTCTGACTCTGTAGTAGTTGTGGTGTGGTCTTTTGGAAACTGTATGCTGCCCCTTTATGGTGTAGTGGTTTGTGGGATGTAGATATGCCGGGCGTTGTGTGATTATGTATCAGGTAGGTGTTTAGTGTGTAAGGGTTTTGGATAGAAATGTTTTATAATTTAGCTTGTTGAGAAGTTTGAGAAGTAAGTAGTAGTAGGTAGGTGACAGTGTGTGTGTTTGTGTGTGTGTGTGTGTGTGTGTGTGTGTGTGTGTGTGTGTGTGTGTGTGTGTGTGTGTGTGTATGTGTTAGTTATGCAAGTGGTGTTTTTTGTAGATGTGTAGTGTGTATGTTTCTCATGGGTATGGCTTTGAAAGTGTGCAATGAAAGTATAGGGTGTGTAATGGTAGGTTTGTTGTTTTTTTTTTATGGTAGTGTGACCCTGGAGTTTTTATATATAATTAGCAAGGGTGTGAGGGGAGCAGCCCCCTACATGGGCTTTACAGGGTGGCTTGCTTAAACGTAGATTACAAGCGTTTTGTAGGTGTGTTTGTTGTTGTGGTTTATGATGGTGTTGGGAGGAAGGTCATGTTTGCATTTATCTTTGTAAGGTGTGGGGAACAAAAAATAACCAGAATGTCGTATACTAAAAATCAGGTATTATGAACTTTCAGTAGAGTGACATTCATTTTTCTAATCTTTCATTGTAGTGGATTTTCATGATTATATTCTTGAGATACTGAAATTTCATATTTCAGTATTTCGAGATTTGAAAGTAGATATATATATATATATATATATATATATATACATATATATATATATACACACACACATACATATGTATTTATATGTATATATATATATATATATATATATATATATATATATATATATATATATATATATATATATATATATATATATATATATATATATATCTACAGTATTAATACCTATCTATATATTTATATATATGGCTAAATGAAACACACACGCACACACGCTTCTCTAGTTTGTGCAAAGTGTGATTTGCATGACTGGACTGTGTTAGACTGAGAAACTTCACATTCCTGCAAATGCAGGATTGTGTGATGGGCAGTTATGCCAAAATATTCTGGATACAGTCAGTTGACTGCATTGGGTGTTCAATTTTGTTTGTGACTATTTGTGATTTTGATTTTTTTTTTTGTAAGCTACATTTTCTAGGGAATCAGTGCTGATGACGTAGTTTTCACTTTGTGACATCAGTAGCTCAAATCATCAGGGAGGTTTCTTACTTCCCTGAGTTGGTGTGAGTATAATACAATTGGTATATTTAAGTCCAGGGCTGGAGGTATGCTTTTTCTCCACATGGGCCTCCCCTGCAAAAATCTTTGGTTTATTTTTATGTGTTCTATTTTACTTTGTGTTCATTGTCCTGTGGTTTCAGATATTGTACATTCAATGTAAGCTGCTTTTGGGAGTTTTTTTTTTTTTTGCTGACATATGATGTTTCACTGTACACATACACATATCTTTTATTTATGAATTTGTTTACTGGGAAAGTCAAACTGGACACAGAACCCATTTTCAGTGGAGGTCTGGGGAGAAAGGCTCCAATAACAGGACATGTAATATGTGTACAGTAATAAAAAATAAAAAAATATATTAAATAAATAAAATATATGCATATTTTATTCAGCTGCTCTTACTGTAACTGTCTTAGTTGCTGTTCTGCGTGTAGTTACCTGTTCAGTCGCTCTTACTCTGCACTTATTACTGCTTGTTAGTAGCCTTCTAATTTACTGCCTTCTGCACTTGTTTTTTAGACATTTGATAATTTAATTACATTTATTTAAACTGTATTTGCTGTAATATTGTTACACACTCAAGTGTGCTAGCCTGCACTGCAGTTTGAATTGTATTTACTACTGTTTTAGCTGCTTTTCTGTAAAAAAAAAAAATTCTAAGCTTGTTTCCTGCCTTTCCTGTAATTAGTCTAGTCCAGATACAGACTTCATAGGTTCATAGGTTCATACTAGGCTATCTGCCCTAGGGTATTTATAAGCCTAGCCAGAGTGTGTGTGGCTTTCGCCATCCCTTGGGATGAGAATACTATGCCCATTTAGGGTTTAGTTTACTGTGCCTCTGTCTATTAGTGACACAGAGATGACCCCCGGGGTAAACCTACGATCCCCCATCCACTCATCAAGATTTCTCTTGAAGAGAGTTAGTGAGGGGCTCTGCCTAACATGGACTGGGATTCTGTTCCAGAGTGTAGGGAGCCTCTGGGTTATGAATCTGTCCCTCCAGCATGTCCTATTTATTTCTGTGTTGAGGTTCAAATCTCTTGCTCTCGTGACTCTGATGGATTTGGATTTTCTGAGGTGGAGCATGTCCATTAATTCCGGATGGGACATGGCCTTGTACGTCAGGCATAGATCACCTCTGAGTAGGCGGTATGCGACTGAATAGAGCTGAAGTTTCTTCAGCCGGGCAGCATATGACATATGTTTGAGGCCCTTTATCCTCTTGGTGAGGAACTTTTGTGGTCTTTCTAATTGCTGCAGGTGTCGGGTAAGATACATCCCAAATGGGGCATTGTACTCAATCATGGGCCTGATAAGAGAAGAGTACAGGGGCACAATGACCTCTCTTGATCTAGATGTGAATCCCTTCATGATAAGGTGGGCAATATAGAAGGTCTTCCTTACCACCTTGGCAATGTGAGTGTCAAATGAGAGGTTACTGTCGACTTGGGTCCCTAGGTCCCTGATTACCTCTTCCGTACTTAATGGATTACCACCTATGTGGTAATTTGTGGGTACCTTGTTTTTCCCAAAGGGTATGACTATACATTTTTTGGCATTCAGTTTAAGGCCATGGCTCTGGCACCAATTATCCATTTCTATGAGGCCTTTCTGAAGGATGCTTGTGTCCGCTGGAGTATCAGTTATGGCGCCCTTTGCAGTCATCTGCGAACTTTGTCAGCCACAATCCTCCTATGTTTACTTGCACCACTTGCTGTATCCAGAACTGTTGGTAAACGTCTGAGCCCCCCAAGCCTTTCTGTGTTGGAGGGAAGCCTTCTAGCTTATCAGTGGGAGTGGAAAGCACTAGGTAGCCTATCTACCATGGGAGGAGTGGATTTTGGCCCAGAAATTGTAGTTCATTGGCCGTTTGGGCAGTTTTTCTATCTCTTTCTACTTTCTCGTTTAAAAGCCCATGTTTGCATTTGGTCCCCGCCTTTCCTGTAACTAGTGTAGTCCAGCTACTGACCTGCTGTATCCAGGACTGTTGGTAAGCTTCTCAACCCCCCAAGCCTTTCTGTGTTGGAGGGAAGCCTTCTCACTTATCAGTGGGAGTGGTAAGCACTAGCTAGCCTAGCTACCATGGGAAAAGTGGGTTTTGGCCCAGAAATTGTAGTACATTGGCTGTTTGGGCAGATTTTCCATCTCTTTCTACTTTATGGTTTAAAAGCCCGTGTTTGTGTTTGGTCCCTGCCTTTCCTGTAGCTAGTGTAGTCCAGATACAGACTTGCTGCATCCAGCACTGTTGGTAAGCTTCTTAGCCCCCCCAAGCCTTTCTGTGTTGGAGGGAAGCCTTCTAGCTTATCAGTGGGAGTGATAAGCACTAGGTAACCTATCTACCATGGGAAGAGTGGGTTTTGGCTCAGAAATTGTAGTTCATTGGCCATTTGGGCATTTTTTTCATCTCTTTCTACTTTCTGGTTTAAAAGCCCGTGTTTGTGTTTGGTCCCCGCCTTTCCTGTAACTAGTGTAGTCCAGGTACAGATTTGCTGTATCCAGGACTGTTGGTAAGCTTCTGAGCCCCCCAAGCCCATCTGAGTTGGAGACAAGCATTCTAGCTTATTAGTGGGAGTGATAAGCACTAGGTAACCTATCTACCACAGGAGGAGTGGTTTCTGGCCCAGACATTATAGTTTATTGGCCGTTTGGGAAGCTTTTCCAGCTCTTTCAACCTTCTGATTTATAAACCTGTGGTTGCACTTGTTTCCTGCCTTTCCTCTTACTAGTCTAGTCCAGGTAGAGATTTGCTGTATGCAGGACTGTTAGAAAGCTTCTGAGCCCCCAAGCCTTTCTGTGTTGAAGGGAAGCCTTCTAGCTTATCAGTGGGAGTGGTAATCATTAGGTAGCCTATCTACCAAAAGAGGAGTGGTTCCTGGACCAGAAACTGTAGCTGTTGGCCATTTGGGCAGTTTTTTCCATCTCTTTCAACATTCTGGTTTAAAAGCCGCACTTGCGCTTGTTTCCCAACTTTCCTTTAACTAGCCTAGTCCATATACAGAGTTGCTGTATCCAGGACTGTTGATAAGCATCTGAGCCCCGCAAGTCTTTCTGTGTTGGAGGAAAGCCTTCTAGTTTATCAGTGGGAGTGGTAAATACTAGGTAGCCTGTCTACCACAAGAGGAGTAGTTCTTGGCCCAGAAATTGTAGTTTATTGACCATTTGGACAGTTTATCCATCTCTTTCAACTTTCTGGTTAAAAAGACCACATCTGCGCTTGTTTCCCATCTTTCCTGTAACTAACCTACTGGGAAGCACTAGAAAGCTTTAAATTGATATAAGCCTTCTAGCTTAGAAGAGAGACTTTGAAGTGATTGTATCAGTTTTCTGTACTTTCTTGCTGTAAACTGTTTTCCACCTAAACACTGATTTCCAGCATTTATTGTGATTCAAAAGCTTGTTTTTTTCACATATTGTACTTATTTGACTGCCTGCACTTTTAAAAAGTCATTTTTTGTTTAAATAATTTGTTTAACTGTTGTAGGCTACACTATGTGGGATAACCTTTTCTGATCGTTTGTAGTTGTTTAAAGTTGTTTTAAGTGTATTTTTTTTACTGTTTTTGCCTTATCTTTTCAAAAACACAAACAAAAAAATTCCTTGTTTCCCGCCTTTCTAAGCTAGTATAGTCCAGTTTTCAGGCTAGTGCTGAATTCAGGGCTGTGTTACAAGTTTCTGAGTTGCCCATACCTTACTTGGATAGAAGGAAGTTTCTCTGTTCACCTGTGAGAGAGGGTAGCTTTGAGCAGCCTATCTGTCCTTGGAGGAGTGGTTCCAGCCCAGCAGTTAGTAGTTTATTGGCCATTTTGGGCTAATTTCTATCTCTTTCATTTCCCTGCTATAAAAAAACGTGTTTGCACAGTTTTGTGCACCGGGCAGTGCCAGTTAGATAGGGTTACATTATTCCCGGCTCCACTGAGTCTCCTCTTCAGTTTTTCCCTTGAAACTAGTCTAACACTTAACCTAAGCACTCAAAAGCATCCTACAGCCCAGCACTTACTCAGACCTAATAGCAAGCACTAATATACCCTGACACTTGATTGTCCAGCAGGGCAAGGCTCTTTATTCACCCTTCATGAACCAAGTGACTAAGCAGCTCACCCTACTATTCAGGCATGACCAAAGGGCAATTTCAGGTGTACTCTCTAGTCCAGTTGGTGAATCTGGGTATCCTGAGGCAATGTTACAACTGCCTCATGTACATGGACACCCTCTCCTTCTACCACAAAACACTAACATATGCTTGAGATGCAATTATACAGCAAAACTAGAGGCTAAGCTGTCTCCACCCAAGACTGGAACAGACAGTCAAGAGGAGAAGGTTAACACTTGCACCACACCTCTGGCCAAACATAGACCTACTAAACCAGCACTGGCAAAAACTACACATAAATACACAAAATCATACTCGAAGACTCTAAATAAAAACCTGAAAAAGCATTAGAGACCTCCAACGCAGACACGCAAACAACCTGCACCTACCGTCACAAACCAGACAACACATAAAACACAAAATCAGTGTGGCGCACAATCACAGCCCTTAAGGTGAAATAACATACCTAACACACTAATAATAGGTGACTCTATAGTCAGGCATACTGACGTCCCACTCACTAGGCTGGACAAGCAGAAGGTTACTGTTAGCTGCCTGTCAGGTGCCAGGATCCGCCACATAACCCACTCACTAAGGTCAATCCACAACAAGTACAGATATGACTCTGTCATTGTCCATGTTGGTGTGAACAACCTGAGACGTACCTCCCTGGACTACATGAAAAGAGGCATGGAAGAGCTCTCCGATCTTGTAGCCCAGGCAGGTATGACCCTAGCCCTAAGTAGCATTCTGCCATCGACCGGAATGATACCGCAGTACAAGGACAAAATGATTGACTTCAACAATTGGTTAAGCTTCTGGTGTCATTCTAAGGGGATCCAGTATCTGCCTGCTTGGGATGACATGATCGACAGACCACGATGCTTTGCCAGAGATGGCCTGCACCTGTCACCCCTGAGATTGGTAACAGAAAATACACCCCTGGGATCACTTCATTGTCTCTGCTTGACAGAGTATCAGTTAATTAATCAATGGGGCAGCGAAAGCCTAAACACTCTGGCTAGGCTTATAAATTCTCTCGGGCAGTTAGCCTAGCACCTACCTATGAACCTATGAACCTAATACACAATATGTAATACAAGTGTGATGACAGAAGAGACAATAGTGCAATATTTGCATAATACAAATGAGGTGGCAGAAGTAAGACAGTACAATTGTTACACATTTATAAGAACTTACATTTTTCTGTAACTAGTTGGGCTAACATTATTGTGTTTCTACAGCTTTTACAATTGTAGAGCTTGATTGTCTAGATAAGAGAGAGAGAGATGCAATTAGGTTTTGCAAATGAACCATTATTAAAAAGAGATAGTGGACAGTATGCATTATAGAAAAGACACCGGAAGATTAAAGGAGGAGAAATGAAGAAAAAAGGAGAATATGACCAGAAGAAGGAGTAAAAGGATGACATTTCAGCCCAGTGTGATGGAAGTACAGAGACAGCAATATTTAAATTTAGGGTTCCTATCACTCATTTGAGCACAATCTGGCAAAAATAATAATGTAATAATTGCGAGTGTTTTGGAAGGCTGAAGTACCTTAGAAGTATCAAATGTTTTGATGTTCCTGTGTGTGTGTGTGTGTGTGTGTGTGTGTGTGTGTGTGTGTGTGTGTGTGTGTGTGTGTGTGTGCATGTGTGTGTGTTTGTGTCTTGTTTAATGTTAGGGGTAGGGAGTAGGTTATGGCTAGTGTTTTGGTTAGGGCTGGAGCCAGGCTTTGGTTAGAGCCAGGGTTAGGTTTTGGTGTTAGTACATGAGTAGGAATATTGCAAGGGAGGATTTCAGATCCTCAGTGTATGCTGTGAGGATGTTAGCAAGCATTGTCAGTAATGACATAAATGTGGATCCAATATGAGTAATTAAGTCTTTAATAGAAAACTGATTATTCTATGCCAAAATATCTGAAACCTTTGGAACGGGCTTACCATCCAGGCTTACCGTCCAGGTGAAGCAGAGTTCATCTCTAACCCTATTCAAGTCTAAGCTGGACCAATAGATGGAAAATTGGAAATTCACCCCTGGTCTGACTCATAATCCTCTAATGGACAGAGTCAGTGTGCAAATGCTTGACCACTCATGCTTAAGTTTGTGTATAGCCCTACAAGATCGCCATAAATAGGTGGGCATCAAAAAAAAAAAAACCTTGCTGGATGCGTTTGGGAAGCATGGTTAGGCTTATAAAGGCTCCAAGTGGTCATTAGATTAGTATATGCCTATGAACATATAAACTTATTCTAAGATGGTACAAACTCAAATAAGAGGGAGAAATGAGGAAAGCACAACACTCAGCTTTCTCACTGTTCTATAAGTCTAGCCAGCAATGTTTTAGATTCAATGTTATTAGCATCAATCAACTGGCCACTGACATACAGGAGTGCCCACCAGAAATATCAATGAGACAATAAACACATAAGTAACAAGCAGTTCCACCATAAAACACCAATATACAAACTGTGAACAAAATGCAGACATGGCAGGATGGAAACACAGTGGTTATAAACAATTGCCCTGACAGTTTAGTGTAGAGGATTAAGATGATGAACTGTTGAATGTTCTAGGTGTGATTCAATCATTCACCTTTGGCTTGTACTTTCACTCTTAAGGAAGTCATTCAATCAGAAAGTTTTTCAAATGTTCATCTAAGATGCTATTTTACATAGATGGTTTACCCCTAAACAAATGAATGAAATTATGAAATACGATTGAAGCTTCAAGCATTAGCAACTTACAATGCTTACAGTGTTATCACATGACAAACTAATATATGTCAGATTATTTGAAGATGAAAGTTAGTGTGCATGAGCAGGTGGCACATATGGCATACTGCTACACAACACATACATACTTTGGTCTATAAATGCATACAACTGTATCTATGTGACATTATATAGCGACAGTATATGACATATAACAAAGAGATAACATCTGTAGCACATACACTGAAAGATGTAATAAAGTATGTCACACACAACAAATAAGTATGCTGTAGACACAGGATAGCATAGGAAAATGTACTGTCTAGACTGTTACACTTATCAAAATGTTCCTTTAAAGCATCCACAATAGATGAGCATGTGAAGTAATTTGCAATGTGAATTAGTTGTTCTCAGAGACACTATTTGACAATGAGTTGAAGATGTAACACAGCAAAATAACATGAAGTATATATCTAAGCCTGAAACAACAGATATTGTAGTCTTTATATTATGTCATTGAATAGAAGCCTAGTACCATGATGAATCCAGTGTGGAGGTTATCCTAAACATATGAAGAGATACACGTATGATGTGCTGTATACATGTGGATATCATACATGTATGAACATCTGATCTGTATGCACATCAATAAATGTTTATCCACACACTGCTGAACAAAGATGTTGAATGGATGCAAGATCTGAAATAAGTCTACCACATAAGGAGTGGTTCTGGCCCAGAAATTGTAGTTATTGGCTGTCTGGGCAATCTTTTCAATCTCTCTCGACTTTCTGATTTGAAAGCCCGCATTTGCACTTGTTTCTTTCCTGTAACTAGTCTAGTGCAGATACAGATTCTTAGTTTTAGCACTTGAATTTGCTTATTCATACTCAGCACTTGTTCAGAACTTGTTCTAAGCACTAAATAAGCTACTAATTACTACAGCATTCAACCTTCCTCATTACCTAGGGGAAAACAGTTTTTGCACTTACTTTCCTCACTTGCTTAGAGAAAAACAGCTCTTGTACTCACTTTCCTCACTTATCTAGAGGAAATAGTTTTTTATTCAGGCATGTTCAAAGGTCAGCTCCCAGTGTTCTCTCCTGTCTATCTGATGAATGGGGGCATCTTGGGGCAATGTAAAAATTGCCTTATGTACATAGACAACCCTCTCCTCCTACCACCCAACACTATGACCTGTGAGAGATGCACTTATCTAGCCAAACTGGAGATAAAGCTCTCTCAAACCAAGACTGAACTTGACATTCAAGAGGAGAAGGTAAACACTTGCACCACACCACACTTATCACATAGTCTCACTAAATCTACGCCACCAAAATCCACACATAGAAACACAAAACCATTCACGGAGGCACTCAATAATAATCTGCCCAAGCAACAGAGACCTCCAAAGCAGAAACACAAGCAACTTCCACCACCCCAACACAACCTAAATGACACATAGCCCACAGACTCAGTGTGCCACTCAAACACAGCCAATAAGGCAAAACAACGTATGAAAGACACTAGTTATAGGTGACTCTGTAGTCAGGCACACTGATGTCAAACTCACCAGGCTAAACAAGAAGACGGTTACTGTCAACTGCCTGTCAGGTGCCAGGATCCACCACATAACCAACGGACTCAGGTCACTCCACGACAAGTACAAATATGACTTTGTCATTGTCCATGTTGGTGTGAACGACCTGAGAAGTACCTCCCTGGACTACATTAAAAGAAACATGGAAGAGCTCTCCAATCTTGTAGCCCAGGCAGGTATGACCCAAGCCCTGAGTAGCATTCTGCCACCTCCCAGAATGATACCGCAGTACAAGGACAAAATGATTGACTTCAACAATTGGCTAAGCTTCTGGTGTCATTCTATGGGGATCCAGTACCTGTCTGCTTGGGATGACATGGTCAACAGACCACAATGCTTTGCCAGAGATGGCCTGCACTTGTCACCCCTGGGATTCCGGATACTGGCTAAGGCTCTAGCTGCCCCTATAGTGCCTTTTTTAGGCAAGGTTCAAATGACAAATTCACCACTGTAACAGGAACAGGCAAGCAAAAACTGAGGGTAATGCTACTCAATGCTAGAAGTCTAAATCTCAAAATGCAGTCACTCGAGGCACTCCTTAAAATGGAGAACATCGATATCTGTGCAGTGACATATGATCTGGTTCAAGGCTCCAGAAAGCACCCCTGCACTACCAGGCTATAACTCATACCACACTTTTCGGCCATGTAACTCGGACTGGAACACCAAAGGTGGAGGTGTGTCCATATTCATTAAGGATATCCACACCTCCAGGCTAGTTGCTCAGCATAATGCATCCAAGGCTATCCAAGTGCAACTAACGCTGGGCAAAACTGCAATCCAAATTGTAGCTTGCTACAGATCCCCCACCATGCCCCAGGATTCCCACTCCTCTTTTCTTGATGTACTGGAAAATATTAAGGTTCAACCAAACACCCTAATAATGGGCGATTTCAACATCCCCACCATTAACTGGGAAAACTACTCGTGTACCAACTCCTTCACACAACGCATTCTGGAATTCATAAACTCCAATGGCCTGGATCAACTTATCCATACCCCCATCAGGGGCAACAATATCCTAGACCTAGTCATTACCAACATGGGTGACCAGTGTTCCACACCTGAAGTCAACTCCTCATTGGTCCGATCCGACCATAAGCTAATCACCCTTGATATCCACATCCCACTCCCACCCCCCACCCATTAAGGAACCACTCTAAAAAATGTTTCCAAAGCGATCTTAATGCTTCTTAAGACAGATGTGGTGAACTTCATGACACCCATGCAGATGGACAATACAGTTACGAATGCTGAATCCTACACAAATGCACTCTATAAGCACTTACACGAGTGCATGGATTGTGCTATCCCAAACAGAACCAAGACGCTATCCTCCAAAGTAAAATCCCATGAGTGGTGGAGCTCACTGGTCAGCCTCAATAAGACGCTGAGATCCCTTATAAGATCCTCCAAAGCTAGCTATGAAAACAAAATCTCCACTGAATCTAAGGACAACCACAAAGCATTCTATAGCTATGTCAAAAATCTCAATGGCAACACCCAGATCTGCTCTGAGTTACAGCACAACGGCACAAAAATTACAGAACCAACTGATATTGCCAACATCCTGGCAGATAGGTTCAGTGCTAACTTTCTTCCTCCTCACCCCCTAAAGGGCCCATATCTATAAAGGAAGAATGCAGAGTCCCTGTAATCACAACTATGCAGGTAAAAGCTGCACTCTCTAAAGCCAAAAACACAGCATCCATGGGACCGGACAACATCCCAGGCTGCATTTTACATGAAATTCAGAACAAACTGGCTTCCTACCTAAGCACCATATTCAATAATAGCCTCACATCAGGCTTTGTACCCACTGAATGGCATACAGCAACAGTTATCCCACTCCATAAAGGGGGAGGCACCACTGATCCCAGGAACTATCACCCTATTAGCCTGATGAGCCTGGTCTACAAGGCCTTGGAACGTATCATCATGGAACTTATAAAAGAAGACATTGGTAACCTCCAAACTTTGGATCTCACCCAGTTTGGGTTTGTGAAAGGCAGATCACACCTCCTGAACCTGATCGACTTCTTTGAGGCAGTCACCAAAGCCGTAGATGAGGGTAAGGTGGTTTACACAGCCTATCTTGACCTTGCCAAGGCTTTCGACACCATCCCCCATTCTGGAATTATAGCTCAACTCACTAAACTAGGTATAAATCCCTACATCACAAGATGGGTTGTAAACTGGCTCACTGACAGAACCCACACTGTAAAAGTTGCACACTCCAAATCTGATCTCAAACCAGTGACAAGTGGAGTATCACAGGGTTCAGTCCTGGGACCTCTCCTGTTTGGTATCTACTTCTCTGAAGTACAGACTAACACAGAAGACCTCTGGCTAACGAAGTTCACAGATGACTGCAAACTAGGAGATGTAGTTGAGTCCCCAAATGATGTGGAAATCCTACAGAAGTGCCTCGCTGCGACAGATGCCTGGTGTCAGGGCCATGACTTCAAGCTCAATGCCAAAAAGTGCATTGTCATCCCCTTTGGTAAAAACCCTGTACCCATGAACTACTACATAAACAGCAGTCTACTTAACACCGAATGTGTGATAAGAGACCTTGGGACCCAGGTGGACAGTAATTTGTCCTTTGATAGTGACATCACCACAGTAGTCAGGAAGTCCTTCTTTGTGGCACACCTCATCATAAAAGTGTTGTCATCCAGGAGAAAAGAGGTCATTGTTTCCATCTACTCGACACTCATTAGACCCATTATACAGTACAAAGCCTCTTTTGGAATGTACCTCACAAGACATTTGCAGCAGCTGTAAAGGCCACATAAGTACCTCAGAAACAGGATTACTGGCCTCAAACAGATGCGCTACACTGACCATCTCAAAAAACTCCAGCTTTGCTCTGTAGCATATCGCTACATCTGTCTAACAAATACAGCTATTTCAAACCCAGAGCTGTTGGACATGCTACACCTAAAGAAATTCCAATCCCTCCGAGCTACACACTCTAGGGACCTAAACCCTATCACCACAATAAACAGGACATGCTGGAGGGATAGATTCCTGTTCCAGAGACTTCCCATACTCAGAAACAGGCTACCCATCTATGTCAAGCAAAGTTCTTCATTAGCACTTTTCAAGAAAAATCTTGATGAGTGGATGGGAAATAGGAAATACACCCCGGGGATCACTTCTGTGTCTCTTCTCGACAGTGGCACAGGAAAATAACTTTCTTGGGTGGCATAAGCCAGGGAACCTTGTTGGTTAGACTTACGTAGGCCCTCAGGCCAATAGCCTAGTAACTACCTATGAACCTATGAAGAAATAAGTGCTAATGAAGAAGATATTAAATAGAATGAAGAAACAACCAGAGAAATAGAGACAAAACTAAGAAAGGCTTCAATATGGAAAGCCCCTGGTCCAGATGCAGTACCCAGCTTTTAGCTAAAGATATTTTCATCTTAGATGCATGCACACAAAGACACACACACACCCACACAGACACACACACACACACACACACACACACACACACACACACACACACACACACACACACACACACACACACACACACACACACACACAAACACACACACAAACACACACACACACACACACACACACACACACACACACACACACACACACACACACACACACACACACACACACACACACACACACATGCACAAACACACCTTCATGTTGCTGCACTTTGGTAGGGCTGTCTCTAAATTAGAAATGGTTACCGGGAGATGTATGCCTTGTGCACACCTTCCATTAACCTTTCAGAGTCAAGCCCTGAAATACAGCTTCACATTATTTACAAAGTGGAGAGAATAAGAGAATAAGAGAAATTGTAAAATGTACTGTTAGAAGAACAAATATTCTGTAATGGTAATCAAGTTTACTGTTCATTATGCATATTTATGGGTCATGTCTGAGAAAGATCACCTTTGATCACTACATGCTAGTTGAGCCATTAGTCCATTGGTTCATAGGTTCATAGGTGTTTACTAGGCTAACAACCACAAGGGCCTTTTTAAGCCTAGCCATGCATCCCAAATTTCTGAGAAGTTCTGATACTCTTGATAAGTGTACACATGGGCCTGGGAGTTGAACCATTTGCAGGTTTCTTGTGTCCACTGGAGACATAGATGCCAGACCAGGGATGAATTTCCTGTTCCCTATCCAATTGTCCAAGTTGCACTTGAATTTTGTTAGGGAGGAACTCTACTTCACATGGATGGGGAGCCTGTTCCATAGATCTGAAAGCCTCTGGGATACATAGCTGTCTCTCCTGCAGGTCCTATTTTAATCACAGACAAGGTTTAAGTCTTTAGAACAGGTAATTCTAGTGCTGTTTGTTTTGTGGATATTCAGGAGATCAATCAGAGTGGGGTCTGACAATGCCCTGTATGACAGGCATAGCTCTACCCTCAAAAGCCTGTAGGAGACATAATACAGGGATAGGGTCTTGAGGCGGTCTGCCTAGGACATTTTACTTACACCCTGTATTCTTTTAGTGAGGAACCTCTGGGGACATTCCAATTGTTGGATATGCCTGGTTATGTACATACTAAAGGGGGCGAGTCTGATGAATACCAAATACAGTGGAGCAATGACCTGCTTGGACTTATATGCCATACCTTTGTTTATAAGTTGCTCAACATAGAATGATTTCCTCATTACTGTAGACACATGATGGTCAATGGCTATATTACTACCTCTGTGTGTCCCTAAGTCTTTCACTACTGGGTCATCTCTAAGAGGTGTGTTCTCAATATGATAATTACCAGGGATGGTTGACTTCCCAAAGGATATTATTATGCATTTCTTGGCATTTAGTTTTAGTCCATGGCTCTGGCAAGAGTTGTTTGTCTGTTTCAGCCCGTCCTGGAGAACATTTGTGTCACTGTGAGATTCAATGACAGCTCCTAATTTGCAATCATCTGCAAATTTAATCTGCCAAAGACCACTGACATCGGCCTTGACATCTGAGAATTAAATGCCCAAAAGGAGTAGTCCAAGGACTGATCTCTGAGGGACTCCACTTCTGACTGCCCTCTTTGTAAATGTGGACTCCCAGTTCTAACTTCCTGTGGCCTGTTTGTGAGCCAGTTGGCTATCCACTGGGTAACAGATGAGTTTGTACCTCACCTCTTGTGTTTATGAACAATGCCTGAGTGGTGTATTGTTTAAATGATTTGACCAGGTGAAGGTAGGCAGTGTAAACCATTTTCCCTCATCCATTGCTTTGATTACCTTCTCAAAGAAGTCTACCAGGTTGAGTAGGCATGATCTGCCCTTGAGGTTTACTATATCTCTGTTCATCATTTCCAAGATAATTCTTTCCATGCCTTTACGTATAAGACTAGTGAGACTTATGGGTCTGCAGTTTCCGGGGTTTGTAGATGGCCCACCTTTGTGCAGATGGATGACTGTTGTCATTCTCCATTCATGAGGCACAAAGCCTATTTGGAAGCTACAGTTAAATAGTAATTTCAGAGGCCCTGATAGGTTATGTTTTATGCTATTTAGAAGGCATACTCAGATATCATCTTGTCCCATTGATGCAGTATTCTTGGTCTTAGAGAGAGCATTAAGGACCTGTTCCCTAGTGACAGTAGGGGGAGTTATATTTGATGGTATTTCCTGAGGGAAGGTTGAGGGGGAGAGAGGGGTAAAGTTGGAGATTAATTTATCAGCCAGGAAGTTTGCCATATCTTCTGGCTCAGTGTAAGTGGCTCCATTTACAATGAGCTCTGCACACAATTGTGTACTGCCTTTGAGGTTGTGGACATAGATAAATAATGCTTTGTGGTTGTCCTTGGCCTGGGAGGCCAAACTTCCCTCAGATTTGCCTTTAGTAGACTTTATTTGTCCTCTGAGTTGTTTGTTTAGTTTGATGAGAGTGCTTTAATCCTGTTAGCTGCTTCACCTCCTAATTTTTGTCATGAATTTCAACCTTCTGTTATACAGCCTATTAATTTTTGTGATTCCACCAGGTTGTCTTGGTTTTTGAGTTAGTTCTGTACTTCTTCCTGGTGGATACAGCTGCATCTATAAAGCTATTAACATGCTTGTACAGGGTTTCTGTAAACAATTCTGCATAGGCAGCAGTGTTCATAGGGTTTATGGGGGTTTGAAATTTTGGCAGGTTATTACTTAATAGCAGGAGGATAGCCTTAGTGTAGTTCCTAACTATTCCAGTTTTAGCTGAGGGTTCAGGTTTTATTTTTACTTCAAAGGAGACCATTTTGTGGTCTGACCTTACCAGGGAAGACATTGCAGTTGGGGGTGTGTAGCACTCTCCCATATTAATGAGGACCAGATCCAGTATGTTTGCACCCCTGGTTGGTGTATTGACTATCTGGTCCAGGGAGTTTGCGTTTACAAAATCCAAGAATCTCTGTACATGTACGTTTGGTGTCATATAGGATTCCCAATTAATAGTGAGGTAATTAAAGTCACCTATGAATATGGCATTGGGTTGGATGGTAGTGTTTCTAATACATTTAAATACATGGCATGGGTTTCCTGAGTCATAGAAGGAGGCCTATAGCTTGCAAGGAAGTGGTATTGGATTTTGGCTATGGTGATTTGAATATGGAGCAGCTCAAGTACATTGTCCTGTTTGAGCAACCTTATTTGTGATGTAAATGGAGACAGCTCCACCTTTAGTCTCTACCTGTGCAGTAGCTGATCTAAATGTGTGGAAGGCATTATCACCTTTCACTGCTAGTGTGCTCTCCATGGCTTTAAACCACACAGGCATCAGCATTCTATAGGGTGAAGATAGCTTCTAGGGAGTGTAGTTGTTTTTTGTTTAGACTCCTAGCACTGAGTAGTAATAGCTTTAGCTTTTCTTTGTTTTGATTTGCTATTTTGGAAGTACTTTCAGTTTGCTGTTGCCTAAAAAAAGGCACTTTGGGGGAAGGCAATACTTTAGATAATATTCAAAAATCTAAATTGGAGAGGTGCAGACCATCCCTGGCAAAACAGTGTAGTGTATTGACTATCTCCTTCCATGTTGACCAATATTCCATCCCCTAACAATGACACCAGAAACTAAGCCAATTATTAACGTCAGTCATCTTTTGTCCATATCGTGGCATCATCCTTGGAGAAGGTAAAATGCAGTTCAATGCTGCGCTTATACCAACCTGAGACAATTATTCTGAGAACTCCATGATGTCTCTCTTCATATAGTCTAGGAAGGTAGGTCATAGGTCATTTACTCCCACATGGGCTATGACTTAGTCATATGAGTACTTGTAGTTCAGTGACTTGAGTGCATGCATAATGTGGTGGAGTCTAGCCCCTGATAAGAAACAGACTGTAACTTTCTCCCTACTCAGTCTGGCAAGAGGGATGTCAGTGTGTCTCACAATGGAGTCTCCAATGACACCACGGAGATTACTAGGTCACAGTAGTCCCAGAGGTGCATTTGTAAGTGGGTGACATCAGCAGGATTGCCAAAGAAGAGCATTTCAAGTGTATTGTGAGTTGTACATGTCTGTTACCTGCGTGTACCCACTGCTTACTGTCACGAAAACACATTTACCTCCACTTACAAGTGTCTTATTCAATCCTAATTGACAGTATCAACAAGGCTTGCAGGTCTTGAACCCTGGACCATGCACACTGAAGTCACTGGATGTACCACTTAGCCATCTGGGTTGTATGCATGTTGCATGGATTTTATAATGCACATCTTACTACAGGTATTCCACAGTACTGAAAACAAATATGACAGTTACTTTGTGTACATATGTACAGTACAAAGACAAGTCTATATCTGTACAACTGTCATAACTGTATATATGTATATATATATATATATATATATATATATATATATATATATATATATATATATATATATATGCACTTATGGGATGTATACACACACACACACACACACACACACACACACACACACACACACACACACACATATATATATATATATATATATATATATATATATATATACACATATACACAGACACAGCTATAGCTATATATATATATATATATATATATATATATATATATATAGATATAGATATATAGATATATAGATAGATATAGATATATATATACACACACACATGTCTGAACACCCTTTGTGACACAGAAGGGTTCCAAAGGAGCTGGTATGTGTACACAAAACAGAGACATATCTTGTGTTATAACATTTAAATCTTAATCAGTTCACCAAAGAAGGGATTGTTGTTGTGTATGTGGAGTTTGGGGTGGGGAATGATGGCTAATGTAATCTACCCCAGGGATTGTGGAGTTTGGGTTGGCGAATGATGGGTATGGACTTACACCTTGGCGACCACTTGTGTGTCACTGCTCAACAGTGGCACAGGAAAATAACATGCCCAACTGTAGTCATGCTTTACTGTGTATTCTTTACCTTTCCTAACTATGTAATACTTTCTGGACACCAGTCACCACAGATGGCTACCATGGTGCACTAAAAGAAATTACACATGTGTATGCCTGGCTACAGGGTAGTCACAATCACAAACATGCGCACACTTGCCAGTATTGTGCATACTCGTCTTGCCTATATTAAGGTAACTAGTACAGTGCTATGCAGTTGGGGTATGTGCCACAGAACACATACAATTACACTTACTCTGATTCCAATTCTGAGCTGGGTGACATCACAGGACTGATTACTTGCAGTGGGGAGGGGGGAGGGGGGAAGAGAGAGGTTTAGCAGTTGACAAGGATAAATGCCCGTGCAAAAGGTGGTATCTCTTTGGAATGCAGCAAAACCCACTCCCATGACAGGATGCAGACACAAATACACACACCCCATTTACTGACACACAGACACACTCAGCCATTTCCTGTCACACACACAAACACATGCACATAGTTGCCAGTGGTGGGATCAGAACTCCTGCATATCTACAGATCACTATTACAGTATTTATATATATATTTATATACGCAGTTATGAGCTGTGCCACAGAGATTACACATTTCAAAACAGTCAGAATGCCCTTCTAAGATTGAGGACAACAGGGATACTGACAGTCATGAAGTACATAGCTGTAAACCTGTGTGTTTAAAGTAGGTGTCCATTACAACCTGTATGCACAAACAAGACACATCATCTGCAGGTAGTACATAGGTAGGCCTGAGAGGTATAGTTGTAGCACAGCAGGAACCTGAACTGGAGTATGCCCATCTGTGTAATGGACAACTACTATCACTATACAGGGTTATAGTGGTCATGCTCATACACATAGAATCACAGAACTTGTTTGGATGCATTGATTCCAATTATACAAGGTGACAGTGGGCATGTTCATACACTTAGTAGCACAGGGCCGTTTGCGATGCACTATAACTACAACTACACAAGGATATACTGGCCATGCTCATACGCTTAGTAACAAAGGGCTTGTTGGATGTGCTGACTCAAATTACACAAGGTGGCAGTGGGTACTCTCATACACTTAGTAGCACAGGGCTGTTTGGGATGCACTCTGATTCTAACCACAGAGGGCCACAGTGTGCATGTTCATACACTTACATGTACAGAACACATTGTAATGGACTCCTATTGTAAACACACAGGTTTACAGCTATGTACATCTTACCTGTCAGTATATATGCACATCATACTGGTTTACTACCAGATACCTGTATGTGGCCTGTAAAGGATATATCTGTGTCTGTGCTGTGTGATACACATGCATACACGTACATGAAGTACTGACATATATATGTTAAGTATACACAATCATGCATGTGTGGACATGACAGACAATAGGTTAACTGGGACACACAGGTGGATGCTACCTACAGCATGTGTCACACACCTTGCTGCCCTGAAAGGCATACATTGATAGCAGGTTGTGGGCAGTGGCATTATACTTAGAACAGTGGCATGTGCAAGCATAATGTGTGAGCCACATTGTGTAATGGTACTAAGGTGCAGGTGTCAAGATGACCTCTCCCGGCTGTGTTAGTAGTTGTCATTATTAACAGGACTGCTACTCTAAGTATATCTCACATTGGTTATATATACACATTTTCTGCTGCTGTCCATCACCTTACATGTGGCATTTGCTACCAAGCACATTACTGCCACTCGCAGTGATGTGATGGTACGAGTGGCAACTGCTAGATTAAAACAATGAGCCAATGTCCTGCTGTTATTATGAGGTTGTCCATTGTCTGTCATTCCAGGCTGTCATGACTGAATGACAAGCCTTCAACACAGAGCACAAGCATCCATGTTTCAAGTGTATGTGGATAATACCTAGGTCGCATTTACCCATACAGTCACATTCCAAGGCAAATGTCCTACACACAAAAGTAACACCCTGACACCTACAAGGCAATTGCATTGGGTGCTTATTCTAACCAGTGCTAGATGTGTGGCATTAGTAATCAATTTGCTCCATGTAGAACCTACAATGGGGAATACTGACATCTGTGTAGTGAGGAACACCTGGCTGAAGGCTCTGTAATGCACAATTGCACTACAACCATATAACTCAGATCCAGGCATGTGGGTCATAACAGTAGAATGGACCATTCCAGGTGGTGGTGTCCACATATTCATAAAGGCTACTCACATGTAAAGACCACTACTCCGACATAACTCATCACAGATGATTCAGGTACAGGTGACAGTGGCAAACACTGTATTCAAGGTTGTATCCTCATATATATCCACCACCTTGTCCCCAGACTACAAACACACATCCATATGTGGTATGACATAGTATGCTAGACCACCAGATAACCTTCGATTGGTGGACTGTACCTAGGCCTACATCAACTGTGCAAAGTACCCATGTACAAACACAGCTGCATAATGTGTTATGCAATGCAATAATACCACTGTTTGTAACCAGCTCAGTTGTACACATACTAGGGTCCCTCAGATGTTGTCAGCATTAACACAGTTGACTGTTGCTGTACACCAGTAAACAACACCCTCATGGTTGTATATGACCTAACTGTACTTGCCCTGGATATGTACATCCCACACTCATACAACATAAATGACATTACCATAGCTTTTGTTATCCTTTCTACATACAGGTGGCTACAGTCATTACACACATGCACATGGCAGATAGCATGCTAACAGTACATAAGGTTTGATATCTATGTTAACAGAGGTATTATACCATGATCCCCCCAAAACGTGCACGCTGATTGGCCAGCATGCCCGTTGTAAATCGAGTTATACTAATGGAAAAAGGTCCGGTCACCCGGACTTTTTTCCATTAGTATAACTCGTTTTTTAACACTGTTCGCTATGTTAAATGGGTTTAACATGAGACTTTAAAATAAGCAACGGAGATCTCCGTTGCTTATTTTAAACATCTCTCTATGTTAAACCCATTTAACATAGCGAGCGTGTTTAAAAAAACGAGAAAGCAAGATCTCCGTTGCTTTTTAAGTGTCGCTATGTTAAATGAGTTTAACATAGCGAGACAGTTTTAAAATAAGCAACGGAGATGTCCGTTGCTGATTTTAAAACTGACTCGCTATGTTACACACTTTTAATATAGCGAGACAAAAAAGCAACGGAGATCTTTCTTTCTCCGTTGCTTTTGCCCACAACTCTGATGTACTGCGCGGTACATCAGTACTACCGCCGGATGCCAGACATCTGCGAAGGGCAGTAAACAGGCATTATACTATGCCATTATTTAAGAAAAGTAATAGTTTCTTTTCTTAAATAATGTCGTAATATAATAACCACTTCTGGGTGTGGGTAATGCTAAATTTACCCACGCTTGGGTTTGTTTGGTTCCTTGGTCTTTACCCCCGTGCCCAAACCACGCCAACCGTGGGTAAATTTAGCATTACCCACACCCAGGCGTGGGTTATTGCTATAATATTCCCTCTCTACTGGTCACCCATGACACCTATCATATCATACAACAACCCTTGTGGCATGCATGTCATTAGCCATGACCACCTAATGCAGTGCCTACAAATTTACCAAAATAACAGGATCATAGGACTTACACAAGGTCTGTATTGTCAGAGTCAGGAAAGTCCAGCTCTGCTCTGTATGTTCCTGAGTAGTCGCAGATGATATGTTCATGACATGTACAGCCATGTGTGGCCACAGCTCCTACATATACCCCATGTCAACAATTGCAAGCCATGCATGCTGTGTGCTGTCTGGACATAAGCCTTAGTACCACAATAGCCAGTATGTGCTGAGATGAGATGTTTACAAGCCACAAACCTTGCACATGATTGAATGAGTGTACTGCCTAGCCTAACAAAGCACATTGCTGTCACTCTTCCAGTAAATATGAGGTGTGTGTGGCACATATGATGTGCTCACTGTTGACCATTACAATGCCCTGGCTTCACCTTGGCACTGTCAAGTAACAGTTTGTAGGAGCATGACATGGAATAACGCTGTGTGTGTCTTGCTGATATATACTGTTGTCATATATGTACACTTGGCTACTCGGTGAAAGTAGTTGTGTCCTACCAGTACATGAATACAACATCCGTTATGGTGTAATGCTCGGCTATGTTTCACACATGGCGTGGGGAAGGTGTGGAATGTATCCTCCTGACTTACTAGTGCACTTGCTTATGTAGACCGCATATGTGTACATGTATTGATGTTTGTGTAGATTCCATGTGTGTGCAGTGTCTGATGTTTGAAGGTGACTGTTGTCTTAGTACATCATTTTGTTGCAATACAGCCTCAACATTTCCAACTGTATATGGTGATATGCTCAAAGTACAGTAAGCTGTACATGAGGTATGGACAGATGTGTGGACATGACTACTAAGTGGTGGGGCTACTTTGCGGATGAATGATTACTGAGGACAGCTCACTGGTGTGTTACAACCATTCCTACAATAACCTGTGTAACTGCTAAGGTCTGGTTTTGTTAATTGAAGTAAAAGACAGACAATTTAGAATGCAGTAAGTGTGACACTGAAGGCAAACTTCTTGACACCTGTAACAGTAATACCTGCCCTGTGCATATATTGTGCATATATTAGCACAGTTGGCAAAGGAAAGAGTCAGTAAGCTTTGTAGTGAATGTGATAGTGCTGTACTTCTGTAATACCTATCATGAAATAGGCAGGTGTTTGAGTCACAGTACTGGCATGTGTGGGTGTGTGTATCCATATATGTCATGTATGGTTGGGAATACATCCCACATGTTTTCATTCTCCTGAACACTGTTGTCAACATCAGTACAGAGTGAAGTGTAGAAAGAAAGGCATAAGCAGGTGGTTGAACCTCACACATGTCAAGTGTATGTGTGTGACATAGGTGTATATCTTTGTGAATGCCACAGTGTGTGAGTGTGTGTGTGTGTATGACTGTCCGTGTGTATGGCTGTCCGGCCCCTGGAGTAAGGCTGTATTTTACCATAATGAAATGTTAATGCCTCCTCCCCCCATCCACTTAATGCAATCTAGTATCCCTGTTGGTATCATCAATCTTAGACAAGCATTCTATCCATCTGTTAACATGTACACCCTGGGGTGTGACTTTTTGTTACATAGCCTACTGAGGAACCCCCCTCCCCACATACACTCACTGCACTGTAGTATCGCTGTCGATGTCCTCGATCTTAGGACATTCCGACTACCTGTACATGTGTAATCTCTGTGGCGTGTCTTGTAATTGCGTAGTACTATAATGATGATATGCACATAGGCAAGGGTTCTCATCTGAACACTGGCAATTGTGTGTCTGTGTCAGAGTGTGTGTTACTGTGTCTGTGAATCCCTGAGTGTGTGGGTGTGTCTGTGTTTGCATGCTGCCATGGCAGTGGGTATTACTGCTTCCCAATGAGAAGCCGCTATTTCCACTGGCCTTTACCCTTGTCATCCACTATACCACTCTTATACCTCCTCCCCGCACCTGTGATGTCACCCACTATGGATGTGACGGCTCTGAACACAGTAGATTACTACACAGCTATCATGCTCTTGGATCATTAGAGCAGTAAACATAATTGAAACATGGGAGATTATAACTGTGATGTGGAAGCTACAAAGTGCATGCAGGTATTGTCATACAGACCTGTGAGTAGTCAACATGTACATATGGGACACTAACCGCAAACACCAACATCCTGTGGCACATGCAACTACACCTGAAAGAGGAAGGCAGAGCATTAAGATCAGCATACTGATAAAAACTGTAATACATGGTATGCCTGCTGCCTGTCAACACTACTCAACAATATTAATCTACAATTGTCTACCAGGTATGTTCACCCTGTGCATCAGACCATATGAGCATGTAACTGCACCGATGGTGTGGATGACAGGGATGTGGCACAGGCATCATCATATGCACAGGGTGATAATGTTTGCCAGAGGCCTAGGCTGCGACATTGGATGGCGTCATGTGTGTGTGTTAGGGCCTGTGATATCAATGGGCCTGTGTGGATGTTATGCGTGTGTGTGTTGAGGTGCCCTACATTTGTTTCTGGTGTGTGTGTGTGTGTGTGTGTGTGTGTGTGTGTGTGTGTGTGTGTGTGTGTGTGTGTGTGTGTGTGTGTATGTATGCATGCACACAGGTCCGGCATGTGACTGGCCTACACAGAGGTATTATTGACAGCTGCAGACTGTACAAGGCAGGTTTCACAGTTCACAGTGTCCGGCCACGTGACCTGCGCCTGCCAGGGGTTGCACGGGCACTACCAGGCAAAGTTCCAGATTGGGTACTGTCTGATGACACATGTCCACTGGAATCATGTCCCTATTGGGACTGTCCAGGACCACGTGCATGTAGCCTGCTGTGTCCTGGTGTGGACTGCACAGCACCAGCTGCATTGCTGCTGCTACCGCCACTATGGGAGTGGGCATGTGCAGTAGCATGTTCACGTAGACCTTCTACAGATGATGTAGCTGACCTACGTCCATTTGCCCGACACCTCACTCCCACCAGATGTTCCAGCACAGACATTCCATGCTCGAGGATTGACATGCCATGGTCAAGGACTCCACCCATATCACCCAATGGTCTATCCAAAACATCTGAAAGATGACGGTGAACATATGCAATTGCCTGGATGTTGTCAGTTAATGAATGGACAGCAGACCTCTGAAGCCTCAGACCTTCTCTGTTGTGCCATTCAGCACATGCCTGTGCCTCCATTACAGCCCAAAACAAGCGTCTGGTGACTCCAGCTGATGTGCTTTGTCCCACAGGGGCATGTTGGCCAGTGGTCCTCCTACGAGCAGCACTGAGCACATGCCTGTGTGGGACATTACCAGTTAACAGGGATCATGGTGTGCAGGCACACCTTCCATAGTCTCCACACTTCCCTGTTCCATGCTACCACCCGCTAACTGTTCTTTCTCTATGGCCAGTGGTGATGGGGTATGTGTAGGCAGGGGAACTGTGTGCGAGGATGAGGTGGATACATGTGGAATGCCAACAAATGGCACAGATTCAGCCCCTGACAACCCTGCCTGTGCCACAATCATAGTATCATCACCACTGCTAGAGTCTGTGGGGACACTAACATCAGGTGGACCTCGGGAGGGCAATGCACCTACATCAGCACCTGTGAGGGGAAGACAAGAACTGTGGATTACAAATTATACCACACACAGACACAGACACAGATACAGACACACACACACACACACACACACACACACACACACACACACACACACACACAGACACACACACACACACACGCTATATGTAGGTGATATGGCAGATGGCATTCAGCTTAAACAATTATAGTGGTAGTTATCATGCATCCCTGAGTTGCACACAACAGCATGCACGTGTTATAGCAGATGACATGCAGCTTACACAATTATAGTGGTGGTTAGCATACATACCTGTATTGCACCATTTGTGTTAGTAGCCTATGCCCCATACCTGCAACACAATGCATGCACTTTGCACCATTTCACCGCACTGCCATGGTGTGTGCAACATACACCACATGTTAACAGACCATCACTGACCTTTGCACATCTGCCACTGATGCTTTGTGTTGGCCACCACCCCTATGAGTGAGGACATAAGCAGAAGGCACTGCCATGGTGTGTGCAACATACACCACATGTTAACAGACCATCACTGACCTTTGCACATCTGCCACTGATGCTTTGTGTTGGCCACCACCCCTATGAGTGAGGACATAAGCAGAAGGGTATGTCGACTGAATACTATGTTTGCCTGAGCCCTAGCTTGCATATCTCCCCCAAAGCAGTGCATGTCTGTTTAACATTATTCCACCTATCCCTGAGCTGAGTCTACAGACATTGTGCATATGGCTGTACACACATGTTTGACATGGCTTTCCCTACTTTGCAATGGTGCCACAGACCAGCACAGGTTTACAGTACACCGGCCTGTTGTGTGGCGTATGACCTTGCCAATCACATGTAGTATGACATGTCTTCTGCTGACATGTTAAATTACATGCATACATGTGTAACACAATGGTGTCCTTTCCAATCTACAGTAAGGTAATGGTGTCCCAATGCAGGGACGTGTTATACTAACATGAGCCTTCAGATTACACAATGTTGTCTGTCCACCCTACAAATATGCAGTGACATACTGCACATTGAGCTGATGTGCATAGCCATTGCAGGGCATCATGTGGCTTCACAATTGCTATACAGTGTGAGTTACTGACACAGTTCATAGCCATGACTATGTTCACATGCAATACATGTCTAATGTTGAATGTGACCCAGATAACTCAGGTGTATACACACTAAACACTAATGTGGAATGTGTGACACAGGTCACAGAAGGGTATACGGATGACACGCCTGCACATCTGCAACCATATTACTGATGCCTGGAAACTATGCCCACACATGGCTAACGTAGCAGTACTCTATGTCCCACATTCTATCTGTGTACCTCACACTCACATAAGTTGCAGGCATGACAGTAATGTCTGACACCAGCAAGGTGAATGTACTGTATCTGTGGCCTGATGTGGTTGTATCTGTATGTTGTGCAACGCATGTATGTATTTGGACACTGTATAGGTGAATGCTTTCATGTCGTGACACACTCAAGATGTTCAAGACATGTTATGTGGTTGTTTTATGTTATGCCTACACAAGCTGTGCATGGGCCTGTATAATGTTTAGTGTTTCACATCTGCAATATCACCATTACACAAAGGCCATAGCTGTATTGTGTCAAGCCAATGTACAACAGGGTGTACACACACGTATGTCACTTTTACTGTGTGTTGCTTCACGTCTCTGGCCATCCTCCATGGCCATGTGTACACATGCTCTGTCCAATGGTTGCGATGGCCATCTATTTCACATGTCAGTTTCATCCCATATGACATACACCCATAGATGTCATATGCTCCACTGAGGATAGGGTTATGGAGACAAAGGGTGGTATGTATGGGATGTGAGACATCATGTTTTGCAGGATAGTTGAGCAGTGTTGCAATCAGCCCATTACATGTCATGGACATGTCAGATAGCACATGACATTGTGTGACATTCATAGCAAAGGTATAATCCACAAGGGTGTATCCTGTGAGCCGGTCATACTCCAGCTCCAACACATTTAGAGTGTGTACACACATATGCTCTCTGTACAGTACTGTTTGTATTCCCAACATGTGTAATGCTGATATGTAGTACCTGTCCCTACAGTGAAACACACCTCCACCATTGTATTCACAGTTGTCCACACATCTGGCAATGACAGTTTGGAAGGTTTAGTGTAGGTGTTTTGTATAGTCTTCAATTGTTTCACATGGGTAACCACTGTGATGAATTGCAGGTCTGACCAGTGTCTATTAACAGGACCACCATACATTATGTGTACGTGTGTTATGGCAGATATCATGCAATTAATATGATCTGTGCATTATCAAGCCTGGTAAATAATAACAATCTCACCTGATGCAGGCTGATGTCACTGCAAAACACCAGAGGCACCTAAGCAGAAGTATCACAGCAGTAAGATCATTATCCACACATGTGTGATAGCTACAGAGTGCAATGTCCATGTTAGCACATAAGCCAGTACAATATACTATACTATGGAGTATGCACATCTGTGCATACATAGAGTAGCAGACTATAGTATGTGGCATATGTGCATACGTGCCTTGCATATGATGTTATATTACATATTGTACAGTAACACATGTAACTATGTGAAATATAGTTGTGTTATATGTGCAGTACTGACATACCAGGCAACTCCAGGCTCGGTGGTTGAGAGACACCCACCTCCACAATACCAGCTAAAGTTTGTGGCTGGAGCTCTGCAGGTGTCCCCAGGTTGGCCAGAAGCTCCTCGGTACATGTGAGTGGGGGCTGGGTGAGTGGCCCCCCCACCTGTTGCACCTTGTTCCCTAGAGATTGCATTAGCATGCGGTTTCGTCCGTCTTATGAGGTCCGTGCAGTATTGGTGCACCTGCTGATAGGTGCGATTGTGGCTGCCAGCATCATTTACCCTCCTGTAGAGTTCCTCCCACAGGACACCCCGCTGCTGTGCATCCTGTGGCACATGGTTGAAGAGTGTTGTATGGTTGTCAAGGAGGTATGGGATGAGGACCTCATCCTCCAAGCAGGCGTACGCTGGCAAGCTGCTACATGGAATACCTGGAAGACATAATGATGGAGACAGGTCACAGTAACTCACAGAGAAGTACAGAAGTACAGCTGAACATACATGTGTATCACATTTATTAAGATTACAAATAAGACTTTGCAAATCTACATGACACTAACACCATTGACATGTTTAAGTCACACACATTTGACACTTACTGGTGATGTGATGTTATCGCCATATATGTGTGTCATGTGATGACATTGTTCATACTCCATGTGGATGTTGTCCTGATGTAGGCATGTCTGTTTGCCTGTACTGCTGTCTTTACCTATCAGCACATGCCTGGATGTATTCACATTAATGCAATCGACCTTAATGCTGTCTATATGTCACATAGATTGTCATACATAGCCATTAGGGGCATGACCTGTGACCCTGCAGACTTGCAGGCATGTATGTGTTTTGCCATATACATCTACATGGCACTGTACAGCTGTGTAGCATCCTGCCATGTATTTCCTGTGTTGCACATGTGTAAAACATGAGACAATAGCTAGCCTGATGGTATTTGCAGGGTTGGATATCAACTATAGCATGTATGGCCATAGTGCTCTAGTATGCTATATGTCCTAGGCCATTTATGAGCCTAGGCAGACAGGTTACCTAGCTGTAGGCAACAGACAGGTAAGTTTCAGTGGCCAGTTCAAGCAGTGCCACAGAACTGATCCACAGGGTTACTGATATATTTGGCATGCGATCATCACACCATGTCACAGAGAGGGGCAATGTGCAGCTTCACTGGACAGGGATGCATAGTATGGCAAGAGTATGTTAAGTATATGGGACAGAGATCTGTCAGGCATGTTGTGATCTTTGTACTAGAAAGGTGGATGTCCATGAAGTATGTGTTTATTTGGGATCATGATGTGTTAAGTGTAGCATGTCCAACATCTCTGGGTTGGACAAGGCTTTATTCAGGGTAGGCTGCATGCTACATAGTGGAGCTAGGGATTGGGAAGGGCAGTGTAGGCCATCTACACATGGGCAATAACCCTTAAAGGAAATATGTGATCTATTATGGGTCACATGAGTGTTGAGTATGGCTGAGCAATTATCTCTATATTCATGGATGGCACCCTGTCATGATTATGGGTGCCACATATGACTACCTGACTGGTGTGGTGAAGTAACTATCAGATGAAAGACTACTGTCCAGCTGCATCCCATACACACACAGTTCCCATTATGTTGACCGCTGCCTAGGTGGTAGTTCATGGGTACAGGGTTTTTAACATAGGGGATAACAATGCAATACTTAGCTGTCAGATTGTGGCCATACGTCACACACCACACATCTAACACACAAAGGCCCTTCTGTATGTTGAACGCAGCACACATCGAGTCAACTATCGCTCCTAGTTCATAGTCATTTGCAAACATCAATAGGTAGATGCCTTCTGTGTTAGTCTGTGTGGTATAGATAACAAAGAGGGGGAGTACCAGGAATGAACCCTGTATTACTGTGGCTGGCACTGGTTTGATGTGAATGTATTAGTCAGACACCTTCTGTAGTGTTGGTTCTGCCAGCAGTCCAGTTGCCAACCACTCCTGTGACATAGGAATATACACCTAGTTTAAGTGTAGCTGGAACACAGTATTGGTGATGGTGCCCTATGACCTGGCAAGGTCATGATATGCAGTGTGAATCAACCCTACTGCCATCTACATCTGTACTGAGTACATCAAATATATTGATCATGGTTCATGGCCTTACAGACCAGACTCAGCAGGGTAGTTGTGCACTATTTCTCATTATCAATGGTGTCTCCCCTTTTGTGGGGTGTGACAGCTGTTGCTGTGCACCATTCAGTGTGTACACAGCCTGACATGGAGCTATAATTGAACATGATGTGTATCTGGATAGCTGATTGTTCTTACATTTGTGTAGGATACACCCTGGAATGTTGACAGGTCCCATGAAAGCTGCATGTATGGCTTTAGAGAGTGCAGCTTGTACCGGCATAGTTGTTATTACAGGGGCCCTGTAGTGTACATGGATACATAACTAAGTGTACCTGTTGGGGGGTGGGAGTGGGTTTAGGGCCTCCAAGACCCTATCTGGATGAACAGGTGCTATTTCTGTAGGTGCAGTTCTTCCCATGCCATAGTGCTGTGCAGCACGGCAGGTCTTGCCGTTGCCATTACAATTAATGACACAGCTATAGAATGCTCTGTGCTTGGCCTCATAATACATGGCTGATTAGTTTCACAGTAGCTTTGCGTGGTTTTATATGGTGTATCTGCATCTTAGTGAGGCTGACCAGGGATCACCTACACTCATGTGTGTTCACTCTTGCAACAGTTACTACCTTCCCTCCTGTGGTACAGTTGGTACAGTTTAAAGCATGGTACCTTTATCTTCTTGTTTGTGTTTGTTTGAATCTTGGTTCTGTTTCAATGGCACAATCACTGCACGTATGTGACTGCTTAAGGTTCATTTGTGCAGGATTCAGCATGTGCACATACATTGTCCATCTGCATGGGTGCCATGACAGTCACCACTTTGCTCTTAGGAAACATAACATTGGCATTGGGGACTGACTATGTGTAGCATACTGTTAGCCCTGTTTGTGTGACTACTGTGATCCAGGTCATTAGGGTTGATGGAATCCAACATGCATTGAGCGCAGGTGTTGGTACATGAGGAGTCTTCCCAGTTCATAATGGAATAGTTGAGAATAGCCATTATTATGGTTTTCTGTCTCAGACCTAATCTTCCCCATTACAGCACATTATGACAGTTGGGAAATCTGCAGCATGGTGGGTGATCTGTTGGAAGGTGCAATTTGAATTCCACTTTGGCACAAAGGTAGTTGCTCAGCATAATGCATCTGAAGTTATGCAAGTGCAACTAGCGTGGGGTTGTATATATCCTTCAGAAATATGGACACACCTGCAGCCCGTGTGTTCCAATAAAGGATAATGGGCAAGAGGTGAGGTATGTGTTTCAACATGGTCATGCAGGTGTGCTCTCTGGAGCATTGAAACATGTCTCAGCCACTGCACAGATATGTTCTCCATGTTAGGGACTGACATATGTGTGTCCATATAGTGTTTCTGACACGTATCATTGTGTAGCGATACCCGCAGTTTATTGCTTGGCTGTCCCTGTAACAACAGTGGACCTTTACTTTAACTGTGCATTTTGAAGGCACTATGGGGAACCATGAGCCCTAGGCAGTATCCAGATTCCCAGGGGTGACAGGTGCAGGACAATTGTGGAATACAATCCTTTTGTCGCTGTACTGCAGTATCATTCTGGCCAATGGCAGAATGCTACCCAGGCCTTGCGATATACCTGCATGGGCTACAAGACTTGACAGTTCCAACATGTGCTTCCATGCAGTCCAGGCTACTGCATCACAGGTCCTGCACAACAACATGGAATATGCCAGAGCCATGTGTATAGTTCAAAAGGTGGTCTGAGTGTATGGGTATGTGGCTAATCATGGTAGACAGGCAGCTGACAGTATGTATGCCCTCGTATAGGTTGGTGTGTAACATAGTGCTAGAGTTTGCATTCAAAATGAGTACTGTTGGGCATGTTTCTGGCCATGTGTTCTGAGGTGTGGCACAATTATGCAAACTATGCCATACAGTTTGTGTATTTCGTTATCTGTCTCTTCTAGCTTGGGAGGTCACTTGTTTGGCCAGATACTTAGAAGCATCTGTAAATGTGTATGATTTCTGGTAGTGTGTGTGGGTGCCCTTACTGTGTTCTGGTAAGGGTATGTGTTGGTTGTGATGATGAGATGCATGTGTTAACCTATACCTCATGACTGTCCAGTCCAGTCATGGCTGTAGACTGGGCTGTCTTCCAGCTTACCCCTGTAGCTGCATCCCCAACAATGTGTGGGGTGTGGTGTTAAGTGGGTTTGGCAGTGTACATGGTATAGAGATTACATTCCCCCAGGATGGCCACATACACAAAGCTGACATTAGTAAACATGAGTAGCTGACTAGTGGACATGCCTGTATGAGCATTCAGTACTATAAGTACCAATTACTGTATTTAGTTTACTTATTGCTTATGAAGATGTTTTAGACAGTGATGCTCACATGTAAATATTTGTGTTATGGACATGACAACACTGACTATTACGGAAACATTGTAGCTACCTTTAGCAGCAATCCTCCTCTGAGCAGCACATCACATCCTGTTAGTTGATTACAGATGATGCAAGTGTCTACAGGTCTGTTTCCTTCTCTGGGTATATACTCACATATCCATCAGGACCATGAGCTCTGTTGGGCACAGACACCCACTCTCCAAACAGAGTCATGTATCAATAGACTCTGATGCCACTATCAACATGATCAGGATATAATCAGATAGTGTAAGCCATCACCTATGAAGTGGCTATTACACATGGGCAGCAGTCTCCTACATCTTACACTCCTACTGCAGATGTTACACTGCAGTTAAAGATGATATGCAACCTGTTTCATTACTAGTGCTGTGCACTACCTTACATACAGTATGTGTAAGTGGCTGTTAGGTTGGCAATGAGAGGTTAGGCTACACAAACCCGGTAGTTCAACCAGTGTGTTTCTACTCTCAATATTTACTCTATGTAGGTGTGCGCATAGCCATTTGGCCCAGCCCTGTAACAAGGGTTACTGCACATTTGCATAACATGTACACATGCACAGCTGTTATTGCTTGCAAACGATACTAGAGAGGTCTAGCCCTGTAACAAGGGTCACTACACTTTTGCATAACATGTACACATGCACAGCTGTTATTGCTTGCAAATGATTCTAGAGAGGTGGATATTACATGCGTTATGTGCATGGATAGTTACCAAGCTCTTCCAATTATCTTTGCTATCATGCTGCTAAACTGTCAGATGAATGCAAATGATATGTATCCTGTTACTGAGTATTGTAATTGTCAATAGACATAACTACTGTTTGCATAACACAACAGAACAGCTAGTTAGAATACAATACAGATCTGCCTAAAGTACTGTACATTACGCAGTTATTGGCACAATATCCCACAATTCAAACCATATTTGCACAGTAAGCCCACCTTTGACATGTTCATCGTACTTATACACCCATACATATGTCGATTGTTACAATATATCGACATATAATATCCCCTGTTATAGCACATACTTGTTGGACCAATCCTGACACTGACAGTGGCTGGAAGCGAATTGGCAAGTTGTAAGCCCATATCATCCCTTTTGGTGTATGAGGAGTTTGCCTTGTGACCTACAGCAGTACACATCTCCCACCATACCTCAAGAATCCCCCACCATGCCCCAAGAATCCCCCACCATGCCCCAAGATTCTCAGTACACCTTTCTAATGCCCCAAGATTCTCACTACACCTTTCTAAACATACTGGAAAATATTAATATACAACCAAACACCCTAGTACTGGGTGATTTCAACTACCCTGTCATTAACTGGGAAAACTACTCATGTACCAACATCTTTGCCCAACGGTTCTTGGAATTCATAAATTACAATGGCCTGGATCAACTAATCCATAGTCCCACCATGGGCTCCAATATCCTAGACCTGGTCATTGCCAACATGGGAAATCGATGCTCCACACCTATGGTCACCCCCTCGTTGGTCAGATCAGACCATAAGATAATCACCCTTAACATCCACATCCCACCCCCACCCCCCAGTAAGGAAACCTCCATAAAAAACTTCTCCAAAGCCAACTTCATGCTACTGAACTCAGAAGATACAAACTTCATGACACCCATGCACACAGGAACTGAAAGTTCGACTGCTGAGTCCTACACTAAGGCACTGTACGAGCACATCCACTCATGCATGAATTGTGCCATTCCAAATAGAACCAAGATGCTCTCCTCCAAAAAAAGGAAGCCAATCTGGTGGTCCCCTGCCATAAACAAACTTTACAACAAAAGGAAGAAACTGTTGCAGAAAAAAGGAAAATCCCAGGATGCAAAAAACTCCCTTACCAGCCTCAGTAAGAAGCTGAGATTCCTCATAAAATCCTCCAAAGCTAGTTACGAAAATAAAATTGCCAAAGATTCCAAAGACAACCACAAGGCATTCCATAACTGTGTCAAGAATCTAAATGGCAATGCTCAGATCTGCTCTGAGCTACACCAGAATGGCATAAAATATACTGATCCCAAGGATATTGCCAATATCCTGGCAGATCGATTCAGTGCCAGCTTCACCCCCCTCTCATCCCCTAAATGGCCCATCTAATACCAGAAGATTGTCAAATTCCGGTAATAACAGCCACACAGGTAAAAATCGCACTCCCCAAAACTAAGAATACAGCATCAATGGGACCAGATGACATCCCGGGCTGTGTACTACATGAACTAGAAAATGAACTGGCACCTCACCTAAGTGTTATGTTTAATCATAGCCTCACCTCAGGCTTCATGCCCACTGAGTGGCGCACAGCTACAGTTATCCCACTCCACAAGGGGGGATCCACCTTGGATCCTGGGAACTACCGCCCCATCAGTCTGATGAGCCTGATCTGAATGGCCATGGAACGAATTATCATGGAACTTACAAACAAAGACATTGGCAACCTTAAAACACTGGACCTCACCCAGTTTGGGTTCATGAAGGGCCGATCTTGTCTCCTGAACCTGATTGACTTCTTCAAATCAGTCTCAAGAGCTGTGGACGAGGGTAAGGCAGTCCACACAGCCTATCTGGACCTTGCCAAGGCCTTTGACACCATCCCCCACTCTGGAATCATAGATAAACTTACTAAGCTGGGCATTAATCCCTACGCCACTCGATGGGTTGCCAACTGGCTTACTGACAGAACCCACACTGTAAAAGTAGCTGACTCCAAATCCAGATCCAGACAAGTGACAAGTGGAGTACCTCAGGGTTCAGTCCTGGGACCTCTCTTGTTTGGCATCTACTTCTCTGAAGTACAGGCCAACACTAAGGGACTCTGGCTAACAAAGTTCGCAGATGACTGCAAACTGGGAGTCATTATTGAATCCCCAAATTATGTCGATACTCTACAAAAGGGCCTTACAGAACCTTACAGAAACAGATGCTTGCTGCCAGAGCCATGGGCTCAAGTTCAATGCCAAGAAATGTATAGTTACCCCTTTGGGAAAAAACATGTACCCGTGAAATACCACATAGGTGGGAGTACATTAAACACATGAAGTGTGATAAGAGACTTAGGGACACAGGTAGACAGTGGTCTCACCTTCAATAACCACATCACCACAACAGTCAGAAAATTCTTCTATGTGGCACACCTCATCACTAAGGGCTTTTCATCCAGAAAAAAGGAGGTCATTGTCTCACTGTACTCATCCCTAATTAGACCCATTATAGAATACAACACCCTATTAGGTATGTACCTCTCAAGACATCTGCAACAACTGGAAAGGCCGCAGAAATACCTCACTAAAAGAATCACAGGCCTAAAGCAGATGCCCTATGCTGACTGCCTTAAAAAACTCCAGCTATACTCTGTCGCATATCATCTACTCTGAGGTGGTCTCTGCTTAACATACAAGGCCATGTCAAAGCCAGAGCTGTTGGACATGCTACACTTAAGGAAATCCCAATCCCTCAGAGCTACATGCTCCAGGGATCTAAACCTTGTCATCACAATAAACAAAACATGCTGGAGGGATAGGTTCCTGACCCAGACACTCCACAGACTCTAGAATAGACTGCCCATACATGTCAAGCAGAGCACCTCTTTGGCCCTCTTCAAAAGGAACCTTGATGATTGGATGGGCGAAAGGAAATTCACCCCAGGGATCATGTCAGTCACCCTGCTAGACAGGGGAACAGGGAAGTAAATAGTGTGGGAAGAAATAGCCAGGGAATTGTTATGGCTAGGCTTCTATAGACCTTAGTGCCAATAACCTAGTACCAACCTGTGAACCTATGAACCTATGAACACATAGAATACTACAAGCATTACTACTGCTCAACAATACATCGCTACAAGATAGCTATTTCCACTATATGCATTGATTACACTGTAATTCTTACAGAACAGGTACTACATACACAGACATACAACATGCTATACATACCTTCTTAGTAATTGGAGGTGTTATTGACTAGTATAATACTTGTTTTTGGTTCGTCTTTCAGTGTTTTGTTCTGTCCTACAGGTAGATACAGATGGTTTAAATGTGTGATAAGGCAACCTTTTATAGTTACAGATCAGTAACATGTGCTATCCTGATCACGAATTGGCATTCCTAAGTAGCTAATTACATGCACATAAGCTGCACTGCTACTGCCTTAGCCAATACCATGGCAACAGCAGAGTATAATTGAGTACTCCACTTGGGCATTGTCCCTTTGCCTTACTTGTGAGGAAGAGAGCCAGGAAGTGTTGGTTGGAATCTATTGCAACAGCTGTATGGCTAAGAACAGTAGTATATTGTGTGTAATGCCTAGAGGATTTGGTCTAAATGTGAGTACTGCTGTTATATTTCTGAACATTGCTACTTGTGCAGGGTTTGTCTGTACCTAATACTTCTGCATATGTTTCAGTCTGGCCAGGTAGTTTGACCAGTTCAAGGCTGCATAGCTATGCATGTAATGTTAGGGGGTTTACAGTGTGCTTACCAGACATATTTAGTTTGGTGTTACTGTGTATCATACTGTGCTGATAATCAGTACTCGGTAACGCTTCCTGATGTACGAACCTTTCAACCCCCTGAAATGGGATTAGTTCATACAAACCCTGTTACATCAGCAGCTGTTCAATTGTATAACAATAACTATTTCACATAGGGCCATGTTAGTGTTACATGTTAGAGCTACATCGCCGAAACCAATTGGCTGCAGCAGCAATTTGCCGTAGAGCAATACGGCTGAATAGCATAGACGCTGCAGCTGTACACTATGCACAGCAATTCTACAGCTGGTGGTGATCCTTACAGACAGCTGCCTGGTCGTATTCTAGCAGGGATGGACGTACTAGATGTGTACTATGTTCCGTATTCTCATGTAAGGAATGCATTATATATATATATATATATATATATATATATCGTATTAATTTGTAACAGTAATACATATGTAGACTGGAATGTGTTGGTTCACAAACTACAGTACATTACAATGCACTGTACATATGTACACAAAGTGATTGTCCCATTTATGATCATTACAGTGGAATGCATATGGTATAAGGTGTAGTCTCAAGACTGAAACATGTATACACCTCAAATGGCTTAGTGGTAAGTCCCATGATTATAATGTGCATGGTCCAGGGTTCAACAGCTGCAGTGCTTTAAAAATGTTTTTTTACTCCAGAATAAGGCTCATTTAAGCAGTTGTAAGCATGTTTAAAAGTGTTTGTGTGACATTATAGCAACGGTTAAACACAGTTAAACAAACTTTGTAATGTATAACCTGTGCGCGCAAACACGGCCACATCCACTAACTACTCAGGATATATACATTTCAGTGAAGTAACTTCTCACTATGTGCTTACATAACATTACATTCTCTGTTGACTTTACTCTCCAGCACACATGGGTTTATATGGGTGTTTCAAATGTTTATTATACAGACGATTACTACCTATATATGCAAGCTGTGGTTAAGGTATACTTTTGAACATGATAAAGATCCCTGCCTTTTTTGGGATTGGGACCTCTATTGCACTGATACTATGCAGATGCTGTAACCATTACACTGTTGACATTAACGTTGCTTCCCCCTATTTCCTATTTAGATGATTTCTTTGTGTAAGCTAGGCTTAGCAAAGGGCGGAGGCCCCCAAACCCACTGAGCTTCACTTACTCTTGAAATAATAACATATAACAAATGTACTGTGAGACAATACACTACATTCGTAACTACATTAGTCATAGCCCCTCACTGACACACTTCAAGGGAAACCTTGTTGTGTGAATTGTTAACAGAATATACACCCCTGGGATCACGTGTCCCAGAACCATACAGCCAGGGGGTGGGGGGGCCTGTCTAGTTTGATAGCTGCGAGACCTGTTGGTGAAATTGAATGGTGTTGAATTGTCACATTTACATGTCCTCTTTATCTCACTAAGTGCCCCTGTCATCCTCCACAACCCCAGTCTTCAACTGCTTCCAGCAACTCTGCCTGTAATTGCTTCATTGGCTATGCTTGACAGAGGCTCAGTTATTTCATCCATGGTGAGGAGAAAGCCAACACACTGTAGCTATGCTTCTAATTGCCCTTGGGCAGATAGGTAGTAGGCTATCTGTGAACATCTAAAGTGCAGGACATCACAGCCATAATATGTGAATAAACAGACTTTCAGATTACAATATACAGTGAGAAATCACCATGTAGTCAAGAAACAGATAAGTACAGCAAGAACATACAGAACACTGATACTTAGTCACTCCAACAGCCTATCTTGGAAGCTAGGAGACTTGTATAAGTTTAAGGCTTTCTATTGCTTACCAGTAGGTTACCTACAGGAGAGATGAAAAACAAGTAGAGATGGGAAACATGCATGTAACAATACCATACCGGCCTATGTGTTAGCCTTAGGCTTTGGAATACTGGCCAAGGCTATTGGCGCCCCCATGGTGCCTTATTTAGGAGAGTCTCGAAGATGAATACCATCTCTGTAAACAGCACAATAGCAGAATCAATGAGGGTTATGCTACTCAACACCAGGGGTTGTGATCACAACATGCATGCACTCACAGCACTCCTCAGGATGGACAACATCAACATTTGTGCAGTAACTGAGATCTGTCTTAAGGCTCCTAAGAGCACACTAGCACTACCAGACTACAACCCATACCACACATTTCAGCCACAGAACATGGACTGACACAGACATGGAGGGGGTGTATCCATATTCATCAGGGATATCTACACCTCCAGGTTAGTGGGGTAGCATGATACCTCTGAGATCATCCATGTGCAGCTAACATCAGCCACAACTGCAATGTAAACTGTGGCCTGCTACGGATCACCCTCCATGACCCAGGACCACCACTCCACCTACCTGGAGACAGTGGAGAACATGACAATCCTAACAGACACCCTGGCTTTGATTGTTTTCAACTACCATACCATTAACTGGGAAACTTACTCCAGTACTCACTTCCAGCCCCAGCGCTTCCTGGAATTTATCACCTCATATGCCCTGTATCAGGTGGTAACCTCCCTAACGAGGGGTGGAAACATACTAGAAGTGGTCATCACTAACATGGGCAACAGGTGCACCACAGCAGAGGTTAACCGGTCACTGGTTAGATCTGGCCATGAACTATTCACTGTTTCCACACCCAAGCATCTCCCCCACCCACGGATACCACAGTGTATACCTTTCCTACAGCTAAATTTACACTACTAGTGACAGGGGTGGGGAGTTTCACAGCCCCCACGCTAAGGGGAAACACTGCTCAAGATACAGACAGATTTACAAATGCAGTCTATAAGCACCTACATGGTTGTATGGATCGTGCCATTACTGGTAAACCAAGACTCACTCCTCCAGACAAGGACAGCAGTCTGGTAGACCTCTGCAATAAACAGGCTATACTACAGAAGTAGGACAGTGTTCCAGACAAACAGCAAATCCCACAAAGGACAGACATCTGTGACCACTATTAGTATGATACATAGGTCCCTCATGACATCATCCAAGACTAACATCAGCAGGAGAATACACAAGGATTCGAAAGACAACCACAAAGCCTTCTTTGGCTATGTCAAGGATCTATGTGGTGACACACAGATTTGCACTGTGCCGGTGAAAATATAGCACAAAATATGCTGATATCGCCAACATCCTTGCAGATACATTCAGTGCATGCTTCACCCCCTAAAGAGCCCACAACACTACCCAAAAGGTACAGTATCCCACACATCAGAGACACAGAGGTGGAAATGGCCCTCTCTTACAGCACAACACAGTGACAGTGGAGGCAGATGTTGTCCCAGACTGCATCTTACAAACTGTACAAGGCAACCTGACCCCCCCACCTAATTAATCTTTCCAACCTCAGCCTCTCCACAGGCTACATGCCCATACAATAGCACATGGCAACAGTTATTCTACTCCATCGAGGTGGAATCACAACTGACCATAGTAACTACCACCCCATCAGCCTGACTAGCCTGGTCTGCAATGGTATGGATTGCATCCTCATGGCACTCATTAACAAAGACATTGGTAACCTCCAAACACATGACCCAACCCAGGTCAGCTTGGTTGAGTGCAGTTCATGTCTACTGAACCTGTTTGACATCTTACATACAGTCAACAAGACATTAGATGAAAGGGGAGGTGGTTCACACATACTACCTGGATCTCTCCAAGGCTTTTGACACCATGCCCCACTCAAGTATTATTGATAAACACACCAGCCTGTACATACACCCATACATCACAGGTTGGGTTGCCAACGGGCTTACACACAGAACCCACATGGTATGACTAGCGGTCTCCAGGTCCAACTCATAACCAGTCACAACTGGTGTCCAACAGGACTCAGTCCTGGGAGCTATACTGTTTGGCATATACTTCTCAGAGGTACAGGCAAACACAGGTGGACTACGGCAGACCATGTTTGGCAATAACTGAGAACTGGGAACCATGACTGATAGTCCAGCTGACACAGACATCCCTCAAGGGGCCTTACAGAGACCGTCACAGGGTGTCAATGTCATGGCCTCCAGCCAAGTGCCACTAACTGCATGGTCATTCCATTGTGGAATATTAAGCACCCACATATTAACACATAAGTGGCAGCCACTTTAATACGGATGAGGTAATGAGGTATCTGGGGACTAAGGTAGATAGTGATCTCCCTTTTGACAATCATATCTCCAAAGTAGTTAGGACATCCTTCTATGTAGGCCATCTGATTACTGAAGGGTTACCTTCTAGACATACTGGGGTTATACTGCCCCTTTACTCATCACTCATCAGTCTCATCATAGGGTATAATAACCCATTTGGGATGTACCTCAGAAGACACTTCCAACAGCTTGGAGGTCCATGAATGTACCTCGCCAAGGAGAATACTGACTTACAACATATGGCCTATGCAGCCAGACTGAATAAATTCCTGCTTTACTCAGTGGAATCTCATTTTCCCAGAGATGATCTCTGCTGGCCAATGCAGCCATGTCGAACTCAGGCTTACTGGATATGCTCCACCTATGGGAATCCATGTCACAGTAAGCCACACACTGTAGTGAGCTGACCCTTGCCACAACAATAACTGGAAGATGCTGGAGGGACGGATTCCTGTCACAGACACTCCCCATACTTTGGAACAACATCCCTAACTACATTATACAGAGCCCCTCACTAACACTCTGCAAGAGAAACCTTGAACAGTGGATGGGGAACAGTAGATGCACCCCAGGGATCCTGCCATTGGCTCTGTTCCACAGAGAGACAGTTAATGAATCAATGGGGTGGCAAAAGCTGACACATTTTGGCTGGGCTTATGAATGGCCTCTGGCAGTTGGCCAAGTACCTACCTATGATTCTATACATACAGTATCAGCACATTTTGATAGCTTAATTTACTGTTCAGGTGTTGACTTACCTTGTGCCAATGGCAATTGTGTGTGCAATAGTTGAGGGCTGCCTATGTTGGATGCACACAGTAGACTGCCTATACATGACAATTTACAGGTAGCCTTGTGTGTGTGTGCCAACCATTTTTACTGTGTGCAGGCGGAGAAAGGTGTCAATCCCTAGGTGCCTACACTGTCAGTGTGTGTGCTATATGTTCCCTCTTTGCCAAGGCATGGGCATACTGGGCTTGCCTCTGTCTGCCTACTGGAGCTGGCTCAGGGTGTTCTTGGTCTGAGTACCTCTGTGCCTGTGGGGCCCTTGGCAATGGTGGTGGGCTGTGAGAGACTTCACCATTCTGTCCCTGCTGCAGCTGTTTCCGCAGGACCATATTGTGTAGCATGGCACATACTATGAAGATGTGGGCACACGTGCCTGGAGAGTACTGCAAGGATCCACCAGATATGTCCAAGCAACGGAACCGTGATTTCAGCATCCCAAACACATGCTCTATGATGATTCTGGTTTATGTGTGTGCCTCATTATGGCGTTCCTGCATGGGCATGTGTTTTTTTCCATAATAAATCTTTATTGTTATATTATTTTCATACACAAGTAAAAACAAACAAAATTTTAAAAGAAAAAATACAAAACAAAAGACTACTAACTAATATCACTAACTATCACACCAAACAAATATACAATATTTACAAGAATGCTTCCATGTAAACATTAAGAATAGAGAAAAAACAAAAAGTAGTTAATATTTCCAGTAATATACAGTTTAAATACAAAATTCTCTCCAAGCAAGTATATAAATGTGAATACCTTCAAGTTAAAAGTGTTATGCTAATATAATATTAAATATCTGTTCCCAAATTTTTGGGTTATTAATGTTTTTATTAATCGGACTTAAGAGTAGTTTATGAGCTAATATATGCCTTGTTGCCAAAACTCTAAAGCTTTCCCAAGATGTTTTAGATGGGTCTAACCAATTAGTGGCTATGTAAAGCTTCAGTAACAGAAAAATATTAATATATATATATATAGTACTTTGTGATATAGGGAGTTCTTTCGGAGGAATATGTAAAATCGTAAATTTCCATGAGAACGTTGTACTTTGGTAACCCATCTTCTGAAGTTGAATCTTAAGGGAATTCCAAAGCTTATATATGCATTTACAGCTCCAGAACATATGAAGAAGATCAGCCAGTTGATTTTTACAGTATGGACAAGTTGGAGAGTTTTTAGAATTAAATTTATGCAGGGTAAGGCGTGTATAATATGCATTATTCCATATCATCAACTGGGTATACATCAATTTTTGAAGAGAAGCAGATTTGATAGTCAGGTCAATAGCATGTGTGCATTTCTGATGGGAGTCATTATCCATGGTTCCAGTGCATGGCCAGCATCCCCCACCAGGTGGCCATTTGGGATGTTCCCCCTGGCAAATAACTGATACAGCTGTAAGGTATGCCAGATGTGGGAGTCGTGATAGCTTCCAGGGCTGCCAGCACTCACATCCATGATAATGTCCTGGGCATTGCTCATGACCTGGCAGTTGATGGAGGGTTATACCTTGCGGTTTATGTCGCACCTACCCTGCGCACTGGGTGGTGACTTGATGTGTATGTGCATGCAGTCTATTGCACACAGTACCTCTGGGTATTCTGCCACACAGTGGAAGAGATGCATATTGCTGGCCAACTCCTCCTGCATTCGGGGGAAGGATATGTGCTCATTGGCATGTGGTAACATGGCATCCAGGAACTGGTGTAATATCCTGGATGCTGATGTCTATGAGATCCCCATGATATCCCCAGTTGGTCTTTGAAAGGTACCTGTAGCTAGTATTCTCAGGCTTACACATACCTTCATATCCACTAGGATGGGTTCCCCTCTGTTTTTTCTGTCTCTGAGGTGTGGTCGGCACAGCTCCACAAGTTGCTGTAGGATGTCCCTGTCCACCCTGTAATGCTCTACTATTTCCAGATCATGTAGCCCCTGGTAGGTTACCCTGGGTCTGAACACTCTCCTCCTCCTCTGGTGCCTGAGGTGGTCGTGTGCATCATCCTCCACACTACCTTCAGTCTCCAACACATGCTGGTGGATCAAAGCTATGGCAGGCCCTAACATGTACATACTAAATGTTCCCCGTCTGTATACACCACTAGTGCAGAGTGTATGGGAATATACAAATGTGTGTGAGGTGCTTTCACACTTTATATTATTGTGCTATGGATGCTGCTGATGTCAGTGGGTGTGTATGAGCTATTCCAGCTGCAGTGTGTCTTAATTATGGGTTTTACAATGAGTACTGCAAGTGTGGGGCCTTTACTGTGGAGATATGCTTGCCTGCCTTGATTAATCTGTTGCCCTTTAATTCACTTTTAAACCTGGATCCCCTCCTATTATCAGGCATGCATCCACCTGCCATCTTTCTTGTTTTGTACTTTCCCTACCCAGTCATGGCAAAATGTGTCTTGTAGCTGATATACTGCAAATTGGCTTTGTTCTGCTTTGACACTTTACTGTTTTCTTTGCAGTAGAGCCCCACCCCTTTCCTGTTCTGCAGGTAGCTGCTTGCAGCCTTGTTAGCTGTTGTCAATGACCCACTGTAGGCTCCTAGGTGTTAATTAGTCATTTGTACTCCAATTTCACTGCTGCAGCATTTCCTTATTTCTTTCTTATATCCTTCCTGTTTCAGCTTCAGTGCGCTCTATGCAAACCTGTTTACTGAGTTTATGCATGTTTTCATCTCCGTTCACATGCATACTCGGTTACCTTGTGTACTCTCAGCTAAGCATAGCTATGGCCAGTTCAACACAGCCCTATCCTGCAGCTTTGCCTAGCTAGGGGCAAACCGGTTTAGCAATGCCCCAATGTGCTTACAGCAATGGAGACACACCCCTCTCTTGATGTCATCTTTATCTCAAGGGCACACCTCGGTGTTATAATGCTACGCTGTGAGGTGCATCCTTACACCAGCGAGGAATCTGTGATTCACTATTACTCCTCTCATTTGCATGGCATTGCCTACTAATTACTAGCTACCATTCATAACACTGTCACAGCCACTTAGCAACCGTTGTGCCATAGTATGGTGTAGCATGCCTGCCATTGACTATTATGTGGAAATCGTGATATGTGTTACATTGCAGTTTCATTCTATAATTTTATATTTTCCTTGCGATCCCTTTTGCGCATCACTGCCCTGCGCTTCCACATCGCGATAGTGCGACTATATATATTAAATGTTAATTTTATATTTTGTACATTTTTTTTATGCCAATGGCTATATATTTAGACATTGGCATATATTAACAATATAATACATGTGTTTGGTTGGCTGTCATGGCTCCGAGTTTATGTTTGTAAAAATGTAAACCATTTTCTACCATTTACATTTCTGCATGCTTACACTATGCCTGCACCACTTCCTGGATTGCTACATACCTTCATTTGCATGCTACACTGCTGCACATGGGGTAATTAGCATACAGGGCTCAGGAGTTGTGTGGGTGTAGCATAGACAGGTAGTGCAAGTGGGAGCAGCTCGTACCTGGATCGCTCAGCGGCCATATTTGGTGTTAGAATGCCGATTCTATGCCTGCAAGCTTTATGAATCCTTGGGACTTAACTTACTGACTACTGAGTTCCATATCTTTGTACCAGGTTGGCAAACTCTAATATTTAAACAGCTAGATGTAAATTAGATAAGTGTTCCTGGTAAGAGGTACTGGAGTGTACAAATATACCTTTTCTAACATGATACAGGTTCAGAGCAGTGCTTCCATAGTTGTTAGTTTTATAGTTTAATGGCATGCATTAATGTGACTGGATATAATAGCTTGATTAAAAAAAGAAGATTCTCCCATGTTTCTTAAAGTATGTGAAGGTGATTTATATAAATATTTGGAAGAAGGTAAAAATCAGAAATATTTTAATTTAACAAATACACAAAAACAAGCATTAATAAATTTACAGAACAATGATAATATCATAATAAAACAGGCAGATAAAGGTGGAGCGGTTGTTATATTAAATAAGGATGATTATTATTTTAAATTAAATAGTTTATTAATAGAAGGTAATACCTACTTGAAAATTAGTCCATTAGAACTCAACAACATCATAATAGGAGTTCATAACAGTATTAAATGTATGCTGGATAACAATACTATAGACCAAGATCTTAGTGAATTTCTATTAATAGAATATCCGGTAACACCTATTTTCAAAGCACTACCCAAGTTACATAAAAATTATAAAGATCCCCCACTGAGACCGATAGTCTCAGGTAGAAAATGGGTAACTGAAAATGTATCTATTTGGTTAGAATATACTTTAAAACCATATACAACAAGAATAATAGAAATTTTGAAAGATACACAACAATTTTTGGAAGACATAAAAAACGTTGATATATATGGAAAAGAAGTATTAATGGTCACCTTAGATGTTGTAAATTTGTTTACAGTGATAGAAAATGAATATGGCATGAATGCTGTTTGTGAACTATGCAAAGAAATGGGTGAATCAGATGATAGGAAATTATTTACAATAAGAAAATGCTTGAATTTGGTTTTATCTAACAATGTATTCATATGCAATGACAATGTATATAGACAAACACAGGGGGTAGGCATGGGCACCCCCTGTGCTAATACATATGCAAATTTGGTTTTGTCATTTTGGGAGAGATGTTTTGTGCTAGGGGGCCAAAACAGATGGAAAAAGCATCTATTTCTTTATAGACGTTTTGTGGACGATGTTTTTATTTTATGGGAAGGGGAAAAAAGAGAACTAGTACTTTTCATAGAATATTTGGAACATACCACTTTTCAAATTTTCTCTCACATGGTCAGATGAAGCTATAGATTTTCTGGATGTCAGAATTAAAAAAGAAAGATCTGGCTTTGTTACTTCCTTGTTTCGAAAAGAATGCTGGAAAAATAATTTACTTACTTATGATAGTATGCACCCCAGACATACATATAAGAATATAATAAGGGGTCAGGTAAGTAGAGCCTCAAGGCTTTGTACTAAAGATAGTGATTTTGAGGAAGAATTGATGAATATGGAACATATTTTTAAAAATAGAGGTTACAATGAGAGGTTAATAGTAAGTGAATTAAGTCAGGGTAATATACATAGAAAATCCGTATCTTCATTTAAGACAATTTCATCAGAAGAGCAACAGGGCCATAAATTTACATTTAATAGAATGACATTCATGTATAGTAGTAATATACATGGTGTATGTTACATTATCAAGAAAAATTGGCATATACTTTTATCTGATGATAAAATAAAAGAAATAGTAGGGATAGAACCCAAATTTGGAAATAGAAGAAATAAAAATCTGAAAGACATTTTAACACAAGAAAAGAGTAATCACAAGAAAAGTTCCATTTGTCAAGTAGGTACAAAACCATGTGGGCTATGCAAGGCATGTCACTGTATTAATAAAGAGATTGTTTTTAAGCATCCAGTAACAGGGAAATTATTTTATTTTAAAGCAAAAGCCAATTGTAGAACAAAGAATATAATTTATTTAGCTGAGTGTCAGCAATGCAAAGCATTTTACGTGGGAAAAACAAATAATATGTTTAAAGTTAGAATTTTGCAACATCTTTCATGCATAAGAACCAGAAATATGCACAATGCACTTTATAAACATATAGAAGTAAATAATGACCATCAGTTTAGATTTAGAGCTATTGCAAATGTATTTCCTAGTATAAGAAAGGGTAGCTTAGTAGATGCCACTGAGAGAGAAGAAGCAAAGTGGATAATTGAGCTTTTAGCCCATAGGACACCAGGACTAAATTAATTTGTTCCTATGAAACCCGCCCTCAAAGATAGGAGGGTGCAGTATAAATTTTGATTGGTTGGAAACTGTTTTGAATTAGGTATTTAAATGTGACTAAGATTGTTTTTATTTCATCTGAAGAAGGGCAGAGCCCGAAAGCGCTTATCTGTGTTAAAAACTGCTTATTGAATTTTGCCTTGTCATATTAAATTAGTGTTTTATCGAAGGATTGTGGTGGTCTACATTGGTTTGTTCACTAAAGTTATAATGCTACGCTGTGAGGTGCATCCTTACACCAGCGAGGAATCTGTGATTCACTATTACTCCTCTCATTTGCATGGCATTGCCTACTAATTACTAGCTACCATTCATAACACTGTCACAGCCACTTAGCAACTGTTGCACCATAGTATGGTGTAGCATGCCTGCCATTGACTATAATGTGGAAATCGTGATATGTGTTACATTGCAGTTTCATTCTATAATTTTATATTTTTCTTGTGATCCCATTTGCGCATCGCTGCCCTGTGCTTCCACATCGCGATAGTGCGACTATATATATTAAATGTTAATTTTATATTTTGTACATTTTTTTTATGCTAATGGCTATATATTTAGCCATTGGCATATATTAACAATATAATACATGTCTTTGGTTGGCTGTCATGGCTCCGAGTTTATGTTTGCAAAAATGTAAACCATTTTCTACCGTTTACATTTCTGCATGCTTACACTATGCCTGCACCACTTCCTGGATCGCTACATACCTTCATTTGCATGCTACACTGCTGCACATGGGGTAATTAGCATACAGGGCTTGGGAGTTGTGTGGGCGTAGCATAGACAGGTAGTGCAAGTGGGAGCAGCTCGTACCTGGATCTCTCAGCGGCCATATTTGGTGTTAGAATGCCGATTCTATGCCTGCAAGCTTTATGAATCCCTGGGACTTAACTTACTGACTACTGAGTTCCATATCTTTGTACCAGGTTGACAAACTCTAATATTTAAACAGCTAGATGTAAATTAGATAAGTATTCCCGGTAAGAGGTACTGGGGTGTACAAATATACCTTTTTCTAACATGATACAGGTTCAGAGCAGTGCTTCCATAGTTGTTAGTTTTATAGTTTAATGGCATGCATTAATGTGACTGGATATAATAGCTTGATTAAAAAAAGATGATTCTCCCATGAAATCCAAATGCCCAAATCTCTGATAAACCAACTACATGATTACATTCTAACAGAATTTTATTCCATCAATGTAGTTTAATAGCTGCCAGGTCATTTTGACAGCTTTAAGAGGTTGATGGAGTTTAATAGCTACAATCAATAGGTTCCTGGGGATTTGGAAAGAACCCTACTGCTAGTGGTAAGAGCTGTGGCCAAAAAGGGACTGTTTCCTCAGTGCTAGAAAATGTGATTCAGAGACATGATAGCTGCAGTGAAGAAAGACCTCATTATCAGCTAATTTGTTCATCTCTGAATTACCTATAACTACTGTGAGTGCAAGTTAGCACTTTCCTCTCTAAACTGGCAACCATTTCATTGCATTGCATTGGCACAGGGATCCACCTCGCTGACTGTTCTACATACATGCACACATTCAAACACACACATATTGACAGAACGTTATCAGTGCCTCTTACTTTTATCCCTGCCTCCATAAAGTACACATCCTTATAGTTAGCCCATAATGCCAGACATTAAAATTTCATTTTTCTTATTCATAAAATGTATCATCACACTGGAACTGTTGCTCTATTCACTTTGCAAGTGAGTCCAAGTAATATTTTAAAACTGCCTCTGATTTTACAGACTGCTTCTGATGTTGCCTCTTACCTGCCCCCCATAACTTATATACCATTTCTGTCAGTGAATCAGCATCATCATCAACCTTATTTTTACCATTTTATACATGGCATCTTGGTTTCAGGTCACCTGTCGTCATTTCTCTCAATTCAGTGACACTCTCCCACCATCTCCAACATGCAGGTATGACTGTCCCAGGTCTTCACACACCTAATCCATCATTTTTTCTGGATTTCTTCCTGTCTGTCCCAGATTTTCTTCACCAGAATGTCACCTACTTCATTGAACATGTGCCTGAACCACCGTACTCTGTTCTATTTGACGTTGTCTGCAGCTGCAGCTACTTGAACTTCTGCTCTTATGCCCTCAATTCTTTTCCTGTTTCACAATGCACATCCTACCACCCATCTCAGGCACTTCATCTCCATTGCCTCTAGTTTCTTCAGCTGTTTTGTCTTTACTGCCCAGGTTTCTGTACCACACAGTTGTACTGGTCAGACCACTGTTTTGTACACTTTACTTTTCAGCTTCTTTGCCATTGTTCTGTCATACATAACCCCTGACACTCTGTGCCAATTGGCTGCAGCCCATCTGATTCTTGCTGTGACCACATCATTCAGACTTCCCTTCTCCTCAACCACTCTTCCCAGATACTTGCAGCTGTTGATTTATTCCACTATTTCCCATCTATCAAACGTTTGAGATCCTTCCGATCTCCCCTATTGGTTGCCATTAAAACTGACTTATCTGTACTCAGTTTAATCCCATGTGACTTCAGTTTTGCACTCCATTCCCTTGTCATTTGCTAATGTTCATGTTCAGAGTCAACCTGTAATGTGACATTGTTTGCATTCAGCAAAGTATAGATGTTTAAGATCTTACCACAATGATAGATGTCTTACTTTATACTGTTGCAGCATTCTTCACTTCTTCCAGGCACCATGTGTCAGATATATATCCTACATGAAGGTGTGAGTTAAATATGTGACATAGATGTGCTTAATCCTTAGGACTGAAGTGCTACAGTAGAACTAAAGCAAACCAGGGGAAAGTAATAATATCTACATGCAGAAAGGAAAGAAAAGGAAGAAGAAACACCCCTTGGCCAGAAAGAAAGCAACAAAAAGTAATAGAGATCTGGAAAAGAGGAACAGAAAGCTGCAACAGTGAGGAATGGGACATCTACTGCTATGGTAATATCTTACACAACTGTACTGTTTACTTCCTTATCACTGTTGCAGTATTCTTCACTCTTGGCAATAGTACAGAATTTACTGGAATGTATGGGAGGAGGAAGCCACAGGGGAGCCCTCCAAATACACATGAAGGATGGCCCTGGGAAAATCTGACCTGACCCTAGAAATGGTATCCAACTTGTAATGTTTGGTGAATGTGGGAACAGAAGACCAAGTAGCAGCTTCCAAGATGGATCTAGTATCCAGACCCTTCAAAAAGCATCAGAACAGGCTACTAGTCTGGTAGAATGAGCAAAATTAAAAGAAAAAAAAGTTGTTTGGCATGAAAAGAAATAATAAAAAGAAATGCCCTTAGAAATCCAGGAAGATACTGTTTGTTTACTGTCAAACCCAATTTCCTGGCATGAAAGGAAGCAAAAAGCTGTGCAAATTTTCTGATAATTTTGTCTTGTCTTGTCTAGGTAATATCTGAGCTTTCTAAGTAAATCCATACTGTGAAGAACCCTATCACTAGGATTCTGTGGAGAAGGGAAAAGTGGGAGATGACTGGACTGATTCAAGGACAAATCATTAAATAATGTGGGCATAAAAGAAGGATTAGTACAAAGATCCCCCTGTCCTTGGAAAAAAAAAAGTAGAAAAGGTGGAACTGCCATGAGTACTTGAAGTTCAGAGACCCTCTTGGCTGAAGTGCCACAAAGAATACAGTCTTCCAAGTACAATGTCATAGGGAAGTGGAAACTGTAGGTTCAAAATGAGACTGAGCCAATATATCAAGAACAAAATTAAGATTCTAAGAAGGGAGAATAGGCTTTCTTGGAGGTCAAATATGAAAGACACCTTTCAGGAATTGTTTGACTTCAAAACTTGAAGCCAGAGGTATATTCAGAGGCAGACAAGCAGAAACTAAAAATTAAGTTTTAAAAAGATTAAAATGCCAAGCCAGAATTGAACAGCTTACAGAAATAAGAAAGGATATATGAATACCCGTAGAAAGAGGGTCCAGGTCATGCTTGAAAATCAATTAGAACATCTTTTCCATTTATTCACATAGGATTTTCTAGTTGTGGGTTTTCTGGCCTCCTGTAACTCCCAATACAAATCCTCAAAAAACTGGCATCTAATATGAATCAAAACCATGTCACCAAAAAGTGAACAGTGGGCAAGTGAAGATGAATGAGAGATCTCTTGTATTGTGTGAGAAGATCAATCCTGTGAGGTAACTGGTGATGACTGACCCTGGCCAGATGAAATAGAAAGGGGGTACCAATGCTTTCTGGGCCAAAAGGGAGTCTTCAGCAAGATTTGGGGCCTGTCCAACATGATTTTGAGCAGGACTTTTGGTAGTAGAAGAATAGAATGACAGGCATACAGAACCACCCCCCTTCTAAGAAAAAGAAATGGCATCCATTCTCCAAGCAACAGGACTTGGCACTCTTGAACATAACTGGGGTAGTTGTCTGTTCAAAAGGAGGCAAAAAAGATCTACTTGAGGAGTACCAACTGATGAACAATGTACAGAAACCCCTCCCTGTGAAGCATACATTTGTGTATATTTGCCATGGCCCTGCTCAAAGAGTCTTCTCCAAGACTGTGCTCTGAAATAACATAAACTACCCGAGAAACCAAGTGCCAAGTCCAAAGCTTGAACAGCCACCCTGCAAAAACGGTAAGAATGTGTGTCACCTTGTTTGTTGATGTGCCACATGACTATGGCATTGTCTGTAAAGACCTTTACAGGACCCAGAACCAAACAGGAGTGAAAGGCCTGGAGAGTGAGAAGTAGAACCCTCATTCCTTTATGTTGATATGATCTGCCAGTTTTTGATGGGACCAAAGACCCTGGACATTGAGCTTGTTGGAGGAAGCTCCCTGACCTAGATTGCTAGCATTCATTTATAGCTTTTGAGTAGGGAAAGGAACCTGAAAAGACAGACCTAGATTCAGGGGAAAACTGGTGAATCCACCAGCAGAGCTCAAGCTTGACAGAAGGAAAGAAAGGAGCCAGATACTCCTAAGGATGGCAGTACTGGAGCCAAGCTGTCTTGAGACACCAATGAAATTTCCTCATGTGGAGTTTGGCAAAGAAAACCATGGGAATGGTGGATGCCATGTACCCCATATTAATTTGCAGGAAGCACTAGAAAATGTAGAAGGGGCTAAAATAAGTAATTAAAGAAAGGAACTTGGGAAGCATGAGGAAAGCTAACATTTGATTGGCCTGAAATAGTCAAACCAGGAACACTTGGTCCTGAGAGGGAGCCAACACAGCTTTTTTGAGATTGAAGGTAAGTACCATATTGTGTAGAAAAAGCATAGTAAAGTACAGATTCTGAGCAGGAGCTACTAAGAGGGGAGATTGAATAAAAAGGCTGTCCATGTAAGAGAATATTTGAATTCCTTGAACTCTGCAGTAGGCTACCACAGGGGCCAGACATTTGATAAATACCCTAAGAGCTGTAGATAGACCAAAATGCAAAGCAGAGAACTGATAATGAAAGGAAGAAACATAAAAATGCAAAAACTTCCTGAAGAGAGGGTGGATCAGACTGCGGAAGTAAGCATTCTTCAAATCCCAAGATGCCTGAAAAGCTTGAGGATGCAACACTGAGAAAGTGTATGAAGAGAAAACATATTGAAAGAGGAAAACTGCACAAAATACTGGCCCAACAGCAGGAGGAAAACTTCAATAATAAAAACATAAAATGAACACGTAGCTAGCATGCAAACTTTTATTTAAAGGCTTTCACCCTCAGACGTCAGAACTTGTAACAAACAATAAACATTCTAACCACATTTATGTACCATAAAAAAATCACGATTATCTAATTAAATAAAATAATTAATGTACACCAAACAGCAAAAAATGTTTTACCCTCTAAAACAAACACTTGAAAAACAAAGGGTTAAAAAGTGAAGTAAGCCACACCACAGCCGAAGATAATCCAAATAAGAACCAACACAATTTATTAAGCGCTTTCATCTCAGTTAATATAGAGACTTCTTCAAAATAACACAATACTACAAAACCCATTATTTATAACACTCTCAATCAATAACCATTGAAAGATGTGAACTTAAATGACAATTTTTACTAAATGCAAAAACCAACCAGGTATTAATGAAACAGTGTCAATATTACCCATTTTAAAAATGAAAGCCTTGGAAAGGTGAACTTTTAAATGTTTAGCTTTCAGGATTTTATTTAATATTCTTTTAGGAGTTCTTTAAGAAAAAAGTGGACTAATTGTTTAATTGATTCATTAATTGATTGAGAGTGTTATAAATAATGGATTTTTGTAGTATTGTTTTATTCTGAAGAAGTCTCTGTATTAACCGAGATGAAAGCGCTTAATAAATTGTGTTAGTTCTTATTTTGATTATCTTTGGCTGTGGTGTGGCTTACTTCACTTTTTACCCTTTGTTTTTCAAGTTAAAATAATTCATGTAATTGGTTAAGCCCTTGTGAAAAAAATATGCTCACATTATTTGTTGAACCACAGTTTCTATTTTTTAAAATACACTTTATATTGATCATTTCATTTAACCCTGGCTTTTTATCTGTCTGTAACTCAATCTGCAAACAAGTTTCCCTTTGTTCGAAATAATTTTTGTAGTCCCTGCCTCTTAGATTTAAAGTACCTTGTTCCACAATGGAAAAAATACATTTCTTGTAGGTTCTACATTCAACTGAATGCCTGTGTAAAGCATTGTTATCATATCTCTTTTTTATACAATACTGATGTTCTCTAATCCTTTCAGTAAGGGCTCTGGTAGTCATTCCTATATAGAACGTTGTACATCCATTACAGATACTGATGTACATTACCCCCTAGTTCTACAGGTAAAGTGCCCTGGAACTCTGATGGTTGGTGGAAAAGTCTGCTTGGATATAAATGGCACTACTGGGGAAGAGTGTGTACTGACCTCCATCAATGGATCTAAAGCTGCCTCAGACATCCAGGAAAAAATCAACTGGAAACTCCAAACCAAACAAAAGCTTCAACCAGTATTGTAAAAAATGAAAAACTGCACAAAATACTGGCCTGACAGCACAAGGAAAACTTTGATAATAAAAACATAAAATGAACACGTGGCTAGTGTTACAAACTTTTATTTAAACACTTTCATCTTCAGATTTCCTCAGAACTTGTAACAAACACTAATCATTCTAACCACACTTGTATACCATAAACAATCACAATTATCTAATTAAATAAAATAATTCATCAAATTGGTCAAGCCCTCTTGAAAAAAAATATGCTCACATTATTTGTTTCACCACAGTTTTCTATTTTTTTAAAAAACACTTTATATTGATCATTTCATTTAACCCTGGCTTTTTATCTGCCTGTAACTCAATCTGCCAACAAGTTTCCCTTTGTTCCAAATAATTTTTGTAGCCACCCCATTAGATCTAAAATACCTTGTTCTACAATGGAAAAAATAAATTTCTTGTAGGCTCCACATTCAACTGAGTGCCTATATAAAGCATTGTTATCATCTCTCTTTTTTATACAATACTGATGTTCTCTAATCCTATCAAAAAGGGCTTTGGTGGTCATTCCTATATAGAACGCCATACGTCCGCTGCAGATAGTGATGTACACTACCCCCCTAGTTCTACAGGTAAAGTGCCCTGGAACTCTGATGGTTGGTGGAAAGGTCTGCATGGATATAAATGACCCTTTCAAAATAAATCTACAAAACTTGCAACTTCCACATTTAAACATTCCATTAAGTTTATGTGTGCAGCGTATTTGGAATGTACCTACTACTTTCTCTATTTAACAAACTTTTTAAATTGTAATTATGTTTGTACACAAAACTGGGCTTATTACCCACTATTCTAAATAACTCATTGGTACCCTCTAAAATGTTCTAGTTATATTGAATTATTATCAACTGTCATCTCCAAATTACAAACCAAATTCTTGTTTTCACCTCCATGTATATTATTACTTTTAAAGGGATATTTGAGAATTAGTGTGTATAATTCATATCTTTTTTGTGAAATGTCACATAGTAGTTCACTTAAATATTTCTCTTCATACCCTCTTTTAATAAACATATCATGGATGAACTTAAATTCCTGTTTTAAAGTCACATCATCACTAGTTATTCTAGTAGATCTGATGAGCTGTCCCTTAGGTATATTTTTCTTCATAAACTGAGAATAGTTACTTTTATTATGTAAGTAACTGTTAGTGAGGATATCTTTCCTATGTCTCCTACTTTCAAAACTACTAGAAATATTATCCCATTCTAAATGTATATCTAAAAATGTACACAGCTGCCACAATCATCTAATGTAAATTTTAAAAAGTCAGATTTAAAATTAATAATGTCAACAAAATGCTTTACTGTTTCTTTCTTACCCTCAATAAAATTTGAAGATTGAACCTTGTGAAAGGTGCTGGGAAAGGACATGTCTAGAATGGGCCTCCATGACCCCTCCCCCCTTCCTGGGAACCAGAAACTTCCTGGAATAAAACAAAACAAATATTCCCTGCTGAGACAAGGGGATAGGTTGGATGGTTCACTGTATCATAAGATCCTGGAGAACTAAGGAAAATGTGGTACCTAACAAGTTGGAAGCTGAGGAAGGCCTGAAACTGAAGGAAGAGACTTCAAGACCGTTAAACAACCATTTTGGATAAAGGAAAGCATCCAAGCATCTGTGGTTATCTGTTGCCAAACATAAAAATAATTTAACCCGAGGGACAGAGGAATTTAGCTAAGGTGTAGAAGTGGTGTCAGGGGAAAGGAGGATTTTGACCCTTCAAATCCTGGAAACGATTATCCTGAAAAACTCTCCTAGAAGCCCTCTTGCCCTTAGAAGGTTATTTAGGCTGACTATGAACAAAGGAATGTTTAGATGGATGATTTCTCTGAAGGTTAGGAAAAGATGAGACAAATATTTGATTCAAATCCTGCAAAATGTTACCGCTATCCCAAAGGATATTCAAACAATTCAGCAGAAGTAATGCCAAAAGGATTGTCTAAGGGCAAGTCTAATAATTTGGCCTTGATGTCTTCAGGCAAAGCCTGGAGGCACAAAAAAATACTTCCTCATTACAAATCCAGATGTAGCTGCCTGAGCAAAGGCATCCATGGAATCATAACTGCATTAAATAGAATGCCAAGCCAACTGAGAAGCAGAGTTCAAAAGGGAACTGGCAGAAGTCTTACCTCCAAATCAGGTATATAAGCAAGAATGCCCCCAAACTGGAATAGAAGAACTACAACATACCTAAGCATATGGGCCTGGTAATTAATAGCCCTGATAGCAAAGGTAGTAAAGGTATATATATTTTTAACATGTTTGTCCATGCCATGGCTGTCCTTATCAGAAGGTAAAGGCCTACTAGAGGAAATCAGTTTGGATAGTTTACCAGTGGCTACACAAATAACGGTCTTCACTTGTCATCCTAGAGGCTGTTATAAACTGGCACATATAGTTTTTTATTGGCGGTTTGTTGATGATTTATTTTTTATCATAAGCAAAGATTCATCACAACTCTGTAACATCAATCACATCTTGGCTAGTATTAACAGCAATTCTAATTTCTTAACAGTTTGTTTTTTAGATGTACATTTAAATTGGGGGCACTGATAACAATAAATTTTTAAGCAAACTCCATCAAAAGAGTACCTTTTCCAACAGTTATCTTCACTACATAAATTATCATCCCAACTATATAAAAAAAACATACCTCGAGGCCAGTTTATAAGACCATCTAGGATGACAAGTGAAGATGTAAATTCATTGCTGCCTTGTTTAAAGAAAGAGGCTATAGAGTAGACATGTTAAATAAAAATGCTCAGGAAATTATTTTCAAGAGATATGAACAATCTGAACCCATCTTAGTTAAAGGGTTTCAGCTGAAAGACAAGGAAAATTCTACACAGGAAACAACTAGGGTAAGATATGCCATAGAAATGTCTGTAGGTATTATTGATATCAGAGGCATTATATCTAACAACTAGAGGATTATAGAAGGGAATAGAGACCTAACTGGCAACCTAGGTAAACAGCCTTTTTTTTTATAAAAAGAATGGTAACATTAAACAAATGTTACAGAATGACCACACTAAAGTAAAGGCCCCACATACCAACAAAAACAAGGGCACTTTTAGGTGCAATAGTTGTACTGCTTGTAGGTTTATATATGAAGGGCCCTACGTGATGTTAGAACATTTACAGTACACTATAGAAATACCTGGAAGACATATTTGCCAGACTAAAGGGATAGTATACATATCTTTGTGTTTATGCTGTCCACGTTACTATATAGGAATGAGCACAAGGATATTGGGGACCAGGATAAAAGAACATCTTTATGACATTAAAACAAAGAATGAAAATAACGCCCTATATAAACATGCCATTAAGTGCAATAAGAATAATAAGAAAGTTCTCTTTGCAATACTAGTACACATACCTTATGATTTAAGGGAAGCAAATTATAAAAATCAGGTAGAACAAAGAGAAACTGAATGAAAAGTAAGATTAGAGGCAGACAAACCACCAGGTTTAAATGACACTATAAATATTAAATGCTTTCTGAAGGACCATATGTTCACTATAGGAGTTTAGAAGTTGAAGGGTTAAATAAAGGGGCAGTTAACATTGAAAGTTTTTTTTAATTCTATGTTTATTGTCATTGGTTACCATGATTTTATTTCAAGTTTTAAGCTTATGTACTTTTTGTGTAATTTATTTCTGAAGAAGTCTATTGCTATTGAAGAAAGTGTGAAATAAAGTTATATTAAAAAGCTAAAGAGTTGCTTTAAGGCTTATCTTCTGGTTTAACCATGGTTTTAAGTATAATTTCTTCATGTTTTACCATTGTTTGGAGACTGTTCCAGTTTTTATTTTATAATACTAGTGTTCTTATTAACATTGATAAATATATTTTGACCATGTCATTTTGACAGATGTCCTCTCCTCTGCTTCACTTTATTCATCAGTGACCATGCATCTGTTGATCATTAGGAAAACAAATATATTCATTTTTCAAAAGATGGTAAGGAATCTGCTTGCAGACACATCTATAGATTCATGAGCTCATACACTCTTACTAAGCTTGTCGCCAAGGATATCATTGTTAAGGTCAGCCATGCCACCTAAAATTGGTAAGAGATTAATAATGCCCAATGTTCAGGTTCCTCATTCCATCATCTATTTTTCCTAATTCCATCTGGAACTCAAGTCAATATATATAGAATATTTTGTATAAATTCTAGTTACTATCTATGATTGTGGCAATAACATTGTACAAATCAGTTGACCACACAGTGCATGGGGGCTATTGGGAATTTTAGCTAGGCTTCTCAATGGTCCACTGGACTTCATGTCCTGTAACTTCCTGTAATTGATCTATATCTCACTCAGTTTGGTTTTGTGATGGGCAGGTCCTGTCTTCTAAGCCTTCTAAACCTTGTAAACATATTTGAAAAGGTTGCAGAGGATGTAGACAGTGGTCACCCAGTACATACTGTTTATCTTGATCTGCCTAAGGTCCCCATGCTGATATTAATATATTATTCAGAAGGCCCCCGCATTTTAACAAAAAAGAAAATTAATAAAATAAATAAAAATAAAGACCTTAAATCCTTCACCCTGGTTCATATAGTACTTGGTCCCCAGTTGATAGATTGATAAAAATTCAAATATGGCTAGCCCCCCTGCCTCTCAGGGGGGGGGCAAGTCAGGTCCTGTTTTTACTTTCCCAACTCCAAGCAAGTGGATTACTAAAATTATGCCGCTCTATGTATTGAGAAATGCTGGTAAATAAATGAATAATGGTACTATATTATCAATCAATTGGCATTTTTTATTTGCACCTCCTAACACCTTGTACATGTGACATCTGACCCCTTCACCCCTACCTAGTTATGCCTTTGGTGGGCAAAATTAAGTACTCATAGATATTTGCCAAGAACTTATAAGTGTATCATCTTAAATATATATATGGCTAAGCCTTTTATGGTTCCTGCCATTTACACCTGATTACTATTTATTCATTTTCAAGTTCTTCACAACTTTCGGCATTATGAGCAATTGCCATTTATTACCACTTTACTTGTATTAGCTCACACTTGCTTATCTAGCAATGTTATAGTGAAAAGCAATTAACTTATCAAAACTTATTGCACCAAAGGAGAGAAGAATGTGTATTTCCTTATTTATGTATTGCATGTATACTCTAAACTAAAAAAAAAAAATGATGACAACTATCTGCACATACCTACCTTAACTATAAACCAAATAAAAATATAATCAGTCTAATAGATCTTATCTTATGTTATCTTCACCCAGGTTGTATATGATATATTATATCTACCTTAATATGTTTTTATAATTTCTTCTTCTCAAAAACAGCAAAGGCATTAATTTATTAATATATGTTATATATATAAATTATATGTCAGTAAATTCTAATATATATATATATATATATATATATATTCTTATAAATTTAATCCGGACCACCAGGGTTTTATTATATTGTGCGGACAGGAAAGGACAGTATGTATAGTGTTGAGTATTATGGAATCCCATTCCAGGCAGTCTGTTTATGTTGTGTTAATGATCTGTAAGGGTACATGGACTGACATTTATAAGGAACAGTCATGGGAAGTGAGTTTATTAAATAGGGACACACAGATGAAGTTTAGGGATGAACACCGAGAAGGAGGAGAGGTGAAACATTGCAATATACCGCATATGAGGAAATGTAAAAAGAAGACAGTTGCAGAAGGAACACTAATCACATCTCCACATAGCACAGTATGGACTGCACAGTGACAAATGTATAACATTACAGTGGAGGATATCTGTGTGATATAAGTATCCAGACCTGAACAATGGAGAGGACATGTATCAGAGATGAACAATGGAGAGGACATGTATCAGACATGAACAATGGAGAGGACATGTATCAGACATGAACAATGGAGAGGACATGTATCATGGATGTTAAATACAGTTGGAGGTGGGTACGTATTGTGAAGCTGTGCCAACTGATTTGCCTGAGTATGCCTGTTTTGTCAGCACAGGCTTCCAATATGTAGTACACAGATACAGGCTCATGGTCAACAGCAACACCATAACACACAATTGTGGATAATATCAGAATAATACCACCAGTAATACACATGTCTCTGCCAAAACATATTTGTTTCTGATTGACATGTATGTCATGAGTCCATCACTGAAAGAGATACCACACATGTACATGTTACTACACCCTGATGGGGGGTTCCATGCCTTCAGAAAGTTATGCAACAAAACTAATACCTAGGTATGCACAGACAGGTTCATTGGAAGATGGATGTCCTGCCCATACTCAGTAGTTGTGATACATACAATGGAGAACTCACCACCATGGAGCAACTGGTCTGCTGATAGGGTATAATGTCTACATGATCCTTGATTTGTGCATTTGTTTGCATAATGAAACAAACAAACTCTACCAGCTGAGAATTATCACTCCACCAATGTTGTTGTTGTTGTTGTTGTTGTTGTCAAAACCACACAGTCTACTAATAAACACAGAATATGCCAGGATTTCTGCCTTATGCAAAGTGGAATTTCCTGATAAATATACAATTGACAATATTCAACCCTATGCTAAAATCCCTCATCTGAACAATAATACCATATAATGCTTCATTTTGCACTTTATACACACATTTGACTGCAGTGAACATAGAACCGTCCCACATGCTGTTGTAAAATGTTTGGCCTGCATGAAATGGATCTGCAGGCATGTCCAAGTATCAAAACAAGGCTGCAGGTCAGCTTATAGTGGATGACATCAGCAGTGCATGTTGGACAGCTGTTTAATTACTGACAGTGCAGTGCTACAGTGCCTTCTGTTTCAATCTGTATCAGCAACAAACTTACCTCATAACTAGTGAAACAGGATTATGCTCTTGAGATTCTTCCTGTCCATATTTTCATAGGGAAAGTCTTATATAATATCTTTGCAAGCTATATGTCATCCGTTCAGTCCATGAGTTTGACACCAATCACTATATTAGTGCATCCAGTTACCAGTCATCTGCAAGTCCCAGCACAGATCCTTGTGGTATTTTAATGGTAATTGACTACTGGTGGAGCTGCAATCCCCAACTTTGGGAGTGTGATGAAGGTCATCCATGTCTTCTTGGATATGGTCCATGCTGATGCTAATAAAATGGATGTATTGTAAATATGTGGCATATTGTTAGATAGGGCCCTAGGTTTGTAATGTTTACACATGTAATTTCATGTCATACAGCAGTAATATAGCATAATATAAATATTGCAAGATACACATAGGTAAGCTGTGTGCAAACTTGAGCCACATTGATAAAGCCTGACAGTACTGAGTCTATGAAATATAACTGCTGCTTAACTGACTTTGTTGCAGCATGTGTTAATGCATTGATGCATTCCTTTTTTTGGCCCAGATGGTATTGCATTTGAATACAGGTGTATGTTTACAATACTTTTCATTACAGAGTGATGATGCAATGACATGAATTGTTTGTACAAGATGTGTTGCTGTGTGTTGGCAAAGGGCAACAGGGTTAAGTGGCATTGCACGGCAGTAATCACAGTCTGATAGTACTGAGTCCCTGGAATACACCTGCTACTTAGCTGACTCTGTTATGCATCCAGATGGTTCTGGGTTCAAATACAGTTGTATTTAATACTTTAAGCTACTTTTGCATTACTGTTGCTGCACTTTGGTGCACAATGTGCACCATCGCACAACAATGCATTAAAAAAAAGAAATGGGGACAATAGGACAGTGGTGAAATGGGGACTAAGCAGGGAAAAGACCAAAGGGAAAGCTGGGCAGGAATGTTCAGGAGGATGGTGGAAAAAAACATAGCTATCCATTTCTTTAATAGTGTAAGGTGAACATATCTGCAAAATATTAACTGAACTTGGACTGTCTCCTGCAGAGAGAGAGGGGTGACCATAACACAGTTATGTTGTATAGCCAACTGGTCCAAATCAAATGTGTCAAGAAGAACACGTGCAAAAGTTGGGTAGGTAAGGAAGCAATTGCAGACAGATAAGGCAAACAAGACAAGAAACAGGGATGGTGATGTACACAAATGTCTGGGGAACACCATGATTGGGGTGAGGGTGGGGACATCCCAAACCCATGGTCATCAAGCTGGGTGACACTAAGAATCAAGTTCTCATACACTGAACTGTCACCACTGTCACCTCACACTGACGCTGGCTGAAGTACCTGGCATCTGTGTTTCCTCAACCTGGTATTACACACAATGACGGAGAGCAGCCTCTCTAGCCAGTGTAGGCATGCACCAACGATGCAGCACACAACCCTATGCACCATCCCTGACAATTCAGTGTGGTTGATAAAATCACCACCTCTGCCACTGTTGCTAGAGGCTACCACTGGACCACCCTCTGGGGTAGGACTACCTGAGGGGGTAGGTAGTGTAGGTGCAGCAGAGGATGTGCTGCCAGGTTGACTGTCAGAAATGCTGGGTGATGGTGCTGGAGCCAGTGAGGGGTGGGGCACGTGAATCCTGTGGGACAGGCCTACCTCGCTGTGCTGTGGAGCATTTAGTGGTGTGATACACATGGATGACATGGAAACATTTTGACAACATATAATAAAAAATAAATAAATAAAAAAAATAAAACAAAAATAAAATAAAAAAGATAACATAAGCATTGGGATGAGAGAAAAAAAGAGATAGGATTAGTACCTTCATATGTGACATACAATGCATTGATGCAATTAACTTACTCTATTATCTTAACTTTACTTTTAAGACTACCAGCTTCTAACAGATACCTTTTACTTTTAAGACCACCAGCTCTTAACAGATGCACACTGTACTGCTGACTGCAGCAAGTACTCCTGGACATGTGTATATATTGCACATATGTGTGTTCCAGTTATACATATTACACTTTACAGCAGGGTGTTTGTGCCACTGGTATAGAGGTTTTAATTTAATTTAATTATAAAATACAGAAGTAACAGTATTGTATAGTTGGGAAGTGTGGCATTTGAACCCACAACCTGAGACTAAAATGTGATATTGTAGTCTTGATTTGTGCTACAGATTAATGCATGCATGCTTGTTTTTACAGCTGAGATATGCATGCTCAATTTGATAAACTCTATAAAATACAAAAAAAATCTTTAACTTTTAAGGCTAGAATAACATTACTATTCTGCTGTATACATACCACATGTTTCCTTCATCTTCACCAATCTAGCTCCATGGGTTTGGACATTTACCTCATGATCACATGCAGCTGTGGAACAAACAGAACAGAACAGAATACCATTATGAATACCAGTCTTGCCTATATTCAACTTTTAAGTCTTACAAGTATTCTCTGTAGTTCATAATTACACAGGTGTGGGATGTCCTCAGTCCTAAATTCCCTGATCCAAAGGGTGTCCCTTTTCCTCCTCTGGAGGTCAATGTGGTGATGTCTGCATTGTTCACTAGTGCAGGAGATACCGGTGGTACTGGTTACTGTCCAGGCTAAGCTATCTCAAGCTTCTGACTTATTCTGGAAGTCAGAATAGTTCCCCTGCAGAAGCCTGACACTGTGGTTCTTAACTAGGAATCCAATAAAAATCTTGGATTCCTGGACTCCAGATCTCTATGCCCTAAGCCTGACACCTTCCCCACAAAAGCTTGCCATGTCTGCCACAGATCTAGACCAATGGAGAATGATGCTTTCCCACCAGTTATAGTCATCACATTTATTGTGCAGGTGCACACTGTTTGAAACTGTTGCACACCTGCATTTGCACAATAGTAAGAGGAGTGCAACAGTGGCAAGCAGTGAGGCATTACATAGTTGCATTTGAAATTTCAAGTTTATTGGATGTACATGCAGTTGAGTATGTGTGTTATACCAATGTGAAGGCCATGCCAGTCCAGATAGCAGAATTATACTTACAGGACTATAGTACACAGTATACCCACAGTCAGACATGTGATAATAAATGTAATAATAAATATCTATATCTATATCTACATCTATACACACACACACACACACACACACACACACACACACACACACACACACACACACACACACACATAACTGACACAATAGTACTGTCTCAGTGATCATAGGTATAATTAATATCAGCTCCACTATGTCAAATATTGTAAATGAGACTGACTATAATGGGAACTGGAACAACAGTAAAAGTGTACGGAACATCCTGTATTTGAACCGAAGACCATGCATATGGCAGTTCTACACTTACACCTGTTGCCACAAGGAGGTTGAGAAAACACTTGTCTGTGTTGCAGTTCATTACTATAAACTGAAAGTTCACCTCTGGGATCTCTCCAGTGGCTCTACTTGATAGAGGCACTGGGAACTAACGTCGGGCAGCACGATGCCAAGCACTTCTATGGGCTATGTTTGTAAAGGCTCCAGGGCCATTAGCCTAGTACATACTTATGAACCTATGAACAATAGTAAAACAAAGGGTAAACACCCTGTATGTACTAGAACTCAGAACCACCTGCACTCCAACTCTACAGTTACACCTGCTGCCACAGGACTAGTTACATGACAGTTCTTATTTTACTAATCATTCTTAAGGTCTCACTATTAACCACCACACAACATCACTTAGTAGGTTTATAATATGCCTAATAGTATTAATTGAATGCATCCAGTTTCTGTTTTTGACTGTCTGGGTCTTGTCTGGCCAGTTGTCCAGTTTGTGCGTTGCTGCATGCCACACAAATGAGATAAGCACAACCAAACCTGACAATAATTTTTCTCTGGTTGCTGTGTTTGCACTAAGTGGCTCATTGTGCAAACAGTGTACCCCTCCAAGAAAAAATAAATAAATAAAAGGGGGGAAATAGTTGAAATGAGGAAAAATAATCTATGACATATACTCTAGAAAATATTAGTACACATGAGATATTTTTACATCAAGTAAAACTTTACTGTCATTTAGACCATACAACCATAAAGTACACAGATGAACAAACTTACATTTCTTCAAGTTCATGGATACACATAATACAGAACCATGTCAACAAAAAACATAAGCACATAATAACAATAATAATAACAATATACACACACAACACAGTGTCCAGGCCAACCAAAGCTCCATTCCAAACTGGCAAATCCCAGTCCAGTTCCATCGACCCAACAAAAAAAAAAAAAATCAAAAACCCGGTCACCACAAATACAGTAGAGAATCAGATCTCCACCATCTTCCATCATCCAGATCAATGATCACAGTCTCCATCATCCTCCACAATCTCAATCCACCAGTCACTCCATCACCAACCTCATCTCCACACCAGCAATGGCCCAGTTTCCTCCATCAAAATCAAATCCGGATCCAGCATAACACCATCCGACACCAACTTACACCTTCCATCACTCAGGTCTCCACCATCTGCTCTGATAGGTGGACCTCCCCACATGTAGACCCAAACAGCCACAACCAGACCAACCACTCCAGCCACTCCTGCTGCTCTAAGCTACCCAAGCTAATCTGAATGGTCCACAGATCCAACAGATCAATGGACACCAAGGCTGCACCCGCCCCACACCTGGACACAAGCAACTCCAATAAAAAACGGACACATACAAGCAACATCTACAAGTACACTAGATGAACAATGGGAGCTGAAGAGCCTGCTGCTGCATAAGGAGCTGCCATCTGGCATCACAACATTACAATGGTCTGGATTAGAACTCTCACTCCAATGCACCTTCATAACAGAGGATGGATGTCTTATCCCTCTGCCACACAAACAGTTTTGCAGCAAAGAACTTAAATCAATATGCACATGACCAACTGTAACAGCATCTACACTGATATCATATCATACAAGTGATATTTGTACATGGATTAGTTTGGATGCAGTGTACATAGTGATCACACAACCTGTCATGATTATTGTTTGCGAATATAAAGCTCTGCTTTACATTATTGTTTGTTGGCCATTCTTCATTTATCTGAGAGATAATCTGATACATGCAGTGTGCAAGTCATTCTATATCTATGGCCTTAAAATGTGTGAGGATATTAAATGGAAATAATATTATATGCTATTGCCAACAAATTAAGGGCAGGTTGGATGTAAAGGAACACAACCTTGTGACTTGTGTGTTACTTACTTACGTTTCTCACTAACACTTTGTAGCTGTGACATGACACACCCACTTGAAGTAAGGCAGCCTGCAGTGCTGTTGTGTTTTCCTTCTCCAAAACACTAAGTAGTCACAGTTGCAATCCATTAAAACCAAACACTGAGGGAGTGGCTGCAATGTGTTTCTATCCCTACATGGATCAAATATTTTGAGGATTCAGTAATTCTGATGAGTTCACACCTCATTTGTATCTTCACTGTGTTGACAGCCCAGAATCTATACCATAGAAAGGCAACTGCGTAGATATGCAAACTGATGGTGGGGCCACTCGTTTATGTTGGAAAGACTGCACATGATGCTATTTCTTCAGGGTATATCTGTACAGAGAGGTACTGAACTTCAGAAGGTATGCTTCCATTTGATCAGCTACGTACTGCATATGCTAAAATGTATTTAAGAGATATCTGAATCATAGACTTTTGCACTTTTATCTGTATGCATTAGTTAGAAGTGTACTGATGGAATGGGCATGTTTGCCAAGTCATTTCAGAGGTATGCATGACTGCCAATACATGAAAATGAAATGGTGTCTGATAAGTATGTACAAATGTTTCAGGGACAGTTCCTTTGATAGAATTTTCAGTATTGCAAAGAGGGTTTGTTAGCAAATTGTGTCTTTTTCTTATTATTATTTTAGGGTGGAGCATAGGTGAGTCACTGTTATGGCACAAACAAGGATATGTTGCTCCATTAGTGTGATACAAGGATATGCCACTCACTCCTATTATTGTACAATACACTCTAGGTTCAAGACTTACCTTGTAAATGCAGCAGTTGACATGGTACTGTCCATGTAGACACCTTTCCATGTCTGTATTCCAAGGTTTTGGAGTATGCAGGACAAACCAGCACTGAGTCTGCACAGATGCTTTATAACTTATTCAACAGCTCCACCATATTGGATTGGTTGATTAGCATGGAATTCAGCAGCTTATGCTGTAATTATCATATCTCAGTGTTTACCCAGTTTGCTCAGGGGTACACACCTCTACACAGCTCTTACTGAATCAAAAAATTTCCACAGATGCACACATGGTGAAAAATGACTGTGTAGGCTTTAATGAATCCCCCTAAATGTGTATTTTTGCAATGTGATTATATAATTTCTGCTCTTGTATAATTATTAACTTTATCTATCAGTTAAGTGGGAACTTTCACAATAATCTATACAAGTAGCCATGGTACATGAAACATTTCAGCTACAGTAATGTCTTTATCAAAATGCTTGCAATATGTTTATTCTTGATTCAGCTAATACCATTGAAACATATTATGCAACAGATATAATCATTTACTTTCAAATCTGTTATCAAAATGCAGAACATAACTGCTTAATTTAGAACTGTAACACAACCTGTGTAATGTCAAATTAAATCAATAAAGGTCAAGTTGCAAAAGAAGAAATAAAAAGCAAATTTTCTGAACAACCTAACATAACTATTGCATGTGAACCTGCAATCAAAAACAAATGTTTGTTGCAAGAATAAATTATGTTTAAATTATTCTGTGAAATATTACTCAGTTTTGTCAGAAGCCATTTTTCAAATAATCGTAATTTTCTAAAATTACTATATTGGCACCAATATGGTGTTTCTCTTCTTATTCTCCAAAAAACAGCCAGCACTTAATAGTGGTTCCAAAAAAAAAAAATCCCAACAGCTAAGATCAAAAGGAACAAACCGGTTTCGTCACTATGGCCTTCCTCAGTGTGTCTCTAATTCTTCCCATGATTAACATGTTCTACATGCCTGCATCTGTCTCTAGTCCCAAACTAAGTGCTTAACACTCTTTTATTGAAATGGACCTTTCTTTGCAGGTGGAAAATACTTGTATAATATCGTTCAAAGAAGTTCTTTAAACTTATTTAAAGAAACATGTTTTCTGATTCATCTCAACCACTGAGCCACCTAATAGGTAGATGGTTCCTAGGACTGCTTCATGTTGTGCTCTGTCAGATGAGAAAGTCAGTCCACATCTTTTAGCTTAAACCTTGAGTTATTTAAATGTTCTAACATTGCTTTTACTTTTTACTCAAGTGAAAGACTAAGAGGTTGAACTGAGCTAAAAAAAAGTGTTAATTTATTAAAGCCAGCAAAACGTAAAAAAAATGAATGACATGATTTGCATATTCAAATATACAAATCACTTATAGTAACACTGCAATGGTTACATTGTATTTAGAAAGAAAAGCATACAAATACGTTCGAAGTAGTGTTACATTATGTAACACAACATACTAAATTGCTTACTGAAAATAGTTTTCAGATTAATTAAATACCATATAATTAAAGACTAAGCTTTATGTGTACAAATAAAATTTACATCAAAGTGAAGAAATTTACCTGGGGCTGGTGACTTCAGAGCAAGGGGGACTGCATTAAGCAAGTGAATGGTTATGTCAAATGCAATGGGACAAGGCTCTACTGCAGATGTAAGTAACCATTATCTGTGATCAAACAGATAGGATCATTCACTTTCATCCACAGACTGCTTCACTATATAGTGTAGCTACTCATTATAGCAACTTTACTGACCATAGTCACCTTAGGTCACGAGTCCTTATACTCAGAGAATAAAAGACAATGCTGAATTGTATTTAACACCATGAATTTAAAAAATGATTTACCCTTAAACTAGTATGTTAAAACCTCACAAAATGTAGTTAATTGTACAATTGTGAATCATACAGTTTTTAATTGTTCAAACTGTGAGTTATCATTTTCTTTAATGTAGCCCAACTTATTGCCTATTTGCCCAATTTTAAGGATAGACCTTGTATGGATGAGATTGTCTGGTGAAACAGGAATTTGCTTGCTCAGTTGTTTTGGAACTGGAAGCTTTGCAGTTCTATGAGATGGGTTTATATTACATGATCAAAACATGACCATAACATCGAAATTCAAACCCCAAAACCATAAAACTCTGAAAGCTGAGAACAGAGATTTTTTTTACCTGGGAAAAAAATTGCTCTTTCAGCACAAAACTCTGCAAACCATTTCTAATGTGGAGGGTGTCACCCCCCACACCTCCCAACATGGGGCTGTGACACCACACCCCTCCTACTTAAATATACCAACTCCGAGATTGCACCACAGTGGAGGAAATAGCAAACCACGGAAATGGCCCATCAAATTCTTTCACTGGGAAAGAATTTGATGTTCCGCAGCTTCGGTATTTTCAGTCTTCAAACTTCCAAGTTCGAGGTTGTGGCATTCGTGGTTTTCCGCTTTCGAGCTTCCGATATACACTCCTTTGAGACCACATCTGACAGGAAATTTTTTGAATGCTTAACTTTTTAGAAGTAAAAAGTGAACCTGAATCCATCAAAAAGTGCCCGATAATTGGCTAAGAGTCTTAAGGAGCTGTTAATAAGCTTTTCCTGTGGTTCAGAGGTGCAGGCTATGATTCCCAATCCTCCATTGCCTAACTGCATAACTCTGAGCAAGTCAGTTTACAAGGCACTGCTTCCTGGCTGAGTGTGAAAAAGACCCAATGAGACTAGTGTTCTGCCCTAGAAAACAAATACAAATAAAATAAATACTTTTATTTACAAATAATACAAAACTGAACAAATCTGGTAAGATAGTCATATCAAATGCTTTCTAACAGAATATGTTAATAAACACCTGTCACACTCTCACTGCCATCTTAACGTTCTTCATTTTCTGTTAGTTTTAGATTTCCAGATTTTTTGCACAGGAGAATATACTCATCTGTTAAAGGACTCTTCTAGACTATGGAATTAATATCATTTGGTATACTAAAGCTGGAAGAATAAGAACCTGACTACAGTGTTCTGTTTAAGATTCCTCTTACATAAATGTGATTTCTAAGAAATCAAGGCTGTTGTATGGTGACAAAATAGGGCATACGGGTGCAGCATGAATGTGATTTTTGTATTCAAAGACCTTATAGGTTCATAGGTTCATAGGTTCATACTAGGCTATCTGCCCTAGGGCATTTATAAGCCTAGCCAGAGTATGTTTGGCTTTCGCCACCCATTTTAAATTAATTTTGCTATGCCCTTTTTCAAGGTTAGTATATTGTGCCTCTGTCTAACAGTGACACAGAAGTGATACCCGGGGTAAACCTATGATCTCCCATCCACTCATCAGGATTCCTCTTGAAGAGAGTCAGTGAGGGACTCTGCCTAACCTGGACTGGGATTTTATTCCATAGTGAAGGGAGCCTCTGGGTTATGAATCTGTCCCTCCAGCATGTCCTATTTATTTCAGTGCTGAGGTTCAAGTCTCTCAAGCGTGTAGCTCAATGGGATTTGGATTTTTTGAGGTGCAGCATGTCCCTTAATTCCGGGTTGGACATGGCCTTATACGTCAGGCACAGGTCACCTCTGAGCAGTCGGTATGCCACTGAGTAGAGCTGGAGTTTCTTTAAATGGGCAGCATATGGTATCTGTTTGAGCCCTTTGATCCTCTTGGTGAGGTACTTTTGGGGTCTTTCCAGTTGCTGCAGGTGTTTGGTAAGGTACATCCCAAAAGGGGCATTGTACTCGATTATGGGCCTGATGAGGGATGAGTAAAGAGGCACGATGACCTCCCCTAATCTAGATGTGAATCCCTTCATGATTAGGTGGGCTATATAAAATGTTTTTCTAACCACTTTGGCCACGTGGTTGTCAAATGAGAGATTGTTATCAACTTGGGTCCCCAGGTCCCTAATGACTTCTTCTGTACTTAATGGATTACCACCTATGTGGTAATTTGTGGGCACTTTGTTTTTGCCAAAGGGGATGACTATACACTTTTTGGCATTTAGCTTGAGGCCATGGCTCTGGCACCAGTTGTCTGTTTCTATGAGGCCCTTTTGGAGGATGCTTGTGTTGGCTGGAGAGACGATTATGGCACCCAGTTTGCAGTCATCTGCGAACTTGGTCAGCCACAGTCTTCCATGTTGGCATGTACCTCCGAGAAATATATACCAAACAAGAGAGGTCCCAGGACTGAGCCTTGTGGGACGCCACTTGTAACTGGTTTGGAGTCTGACATGGCTCCAGCAATTCTAACCATGTGGGTTCTGTCCTTGAGCCAGTTTGCAACCCATCTAGTGACATAGGGGTTTATATTTAAGCTGGTGAGCTTATATATAATGCCCGAGTGGGGTATTGTATCGAAGGCTTTTGCGAGGTCCAGATAGGCTGTGTGGACCACCTTCCCTTCACAATGGCCTTGGTGACTGTTTCAAAGAAGTCAACCAGGTTTAAGAGGCAGGATCTGCCCTTAACAAAGCCAAACTGGGTAGGATCCAGTGTCTGTAGGTCCCCAATATCTTTATTTATGAGGTCCATAATGATCCTTTCCATAGCTTTGCAGACCAAGCTAGTCAGGCTTATGGGGTGATAGTTTCCAGGGTCCGTTGAGGCACCATCTTTGTGGAGAGGGACCACTGTTGCTGTACGCCACTCTTTGGGTACATATCCTGTAGTAAGGCTGAGATTGAACAGTAGTTTTATGTTTGGGTTTAGCTCTTCTTGGAGTTCATGTAGGATGCAGCCTGGGACACCGTCTGGTCCCATTGATGCTGTGTTTTTGCTTTGGAGAGGCGGCTCCCACCTGAGCATCTGAGATGTCGGGGGGGCAGCACTCTGCTGGGATAGATATTTCCCCTTTGGGGGGGGGGGGGGGGGAGTTTGCACTGAACCTGTCAGCTAGGATGTTGGCAATGTCTGTGGGATCAGTGTATTTTTTGTCATTTTGGACTAATTCTGAGCATATCTGTGAATTCCCACCCAGGTTACTAACATAACTAAAGAAAGCCTTGTGATTATCTTTAGTGTCCTGTGCAATTTTTCTCTCGAAGCTGGCCTTTGACGATTTTATGAGTGCCCTTAGTTTTTTGCTAATTCTGCTCAGGGATGCCTTCCCTTTTGGGATTTTGCTCTATCATGTAGTAGCTTCCTCCTTCTATTGTATAGTTTGTTTATGGCTGGGGTCCACCAGACAGGTCATCTGCCTTTGGAGGATTCGGTCTTGGTTTTATTTGGGATTGCATGATCCATGCATTCCTGAAGGTGTTCATAGAATGCATTTATAAAGGATTCTGCGGTCTGGGCGTATTTTCCACAGGCCCGGGCTTTGAAGGATTCCACCTCGGTTTTGAGGAGTGTGAAATTTGCTTTAGAGAAGTTTTTCACTGTTGTTTTCTGGGCAGGGGGTGGGGTCGGGATGTGAATATCCAGTGAGATCAGTTTATGGTCTGATCTTACCAGTGAGGGTACACTTCTGGTCTGGAGCATAGAGTCCCCATGTTGGTGATGATCAGGTCCAGTATGTTTTCCCCTCTTGTGGGAGTGGTAACAAGTTGTTCCATAGCATTTGAGTTTATGAATTCTAGGAACCTTTGGGCAATGGTGTTGGAGCTAGAGTAATGCTCCCAATCTATGTTTGGGTAGTTGAAATCACCCAATATAATGGTGTTCGGAGAGACCTTCATATTTTCCAGTGTTCTCAGGAAGGCCGAGTGGGGTTCCTGGGTTTGGGAGGGTGGTCTGTAGCAGGCTATAAACTGGAAGGCAGTTTTACCCACTGTTAGTTACACATGGATAGTCTCTGATGCTTCGTGCTTTGCCACCAACCTGGAGGTGTGGGTATCTTTGATGAATATCGATACTCCCCCTCCTTTTGTGGTTCAGACCAAGTTTTGGGGCCGAAAAGCATGGTATGAGGTATAACCTGGTAGTGCTGGGGTGCTCTCGGGAGTCCTGAACCAGGTTTCTGTTACTGCACAGATATCGATGTTCTCCATGCTAAGGAGAGTTTCGAAAAGTGCATCTTGAGGTTTAGACTTCTAGCGTTGAGTAGCATTACTCTTAGATTCTTATCCCTTGTGATACCTATGGAGGTGGGTTTGTCTTTTGAGCCTTGCCTAAAAAAGGCACTATGGGGGTAGCAAGAGCCTTTGCCAATATCCGAAAGCCCAGGGGTGACAGGTGCAAGCCGTCCCTAGCAAAGCATCGTGGCTTGTTGTGCATATCATCCCACTCTGACAGGCATTGGATCCCCTTTGAATGACACCAATACTTAAGCCAATTGTTGAAATTGATCATCTTGTCTTCATATTGTGGCATCATTCTTGGTGAGGGTAAGATGCTACTCAAGGTCAGGGTCATACCAGCCTGGGCTACATGCTCATAGAGCTCCTCTATGTCTCTTTTCATGTAGTCCAGGGAGGTACGTCTCAGGTCATTCACACCAGCATGGACAATGACTGAGTCATATTTGTACTTGCCTTGGAGTGACCTGAGTGCTTGTGTTATGTGGCAGATCCTAGCGCCAGACAGGCTGCTCACCATGACCTTCTCCTTGTTCAGCCTGGTGAGCGGGACGTCAGTGTGCCTGACAATAGAGTCACCTATTACAAGTGTATCAGGTGTGTTGTTTAGCCTTAAGGGCTGTGACTGTTCGGCACACTGGCTTTGTGAGATATGTGTTGCATGTGTTTTGTTTTGGGGTAGCGGTTGCTTGGGTGTCTGCTTTGGAGGTCTCTGCTGCTTAGGCAGATCTTTATTTAGAGCCTCTGAGTATGTTTTTGTGTGATTATGCATTTGGTTTGCTGTCGTGGTAGGTCTATGTGAGACTGGAATTGTAGTGAGTGTGGTTTCCTTCTCCTCCTGACTGGTTATGCCAGTACTGAGTTGAGAGAGCTTAGCCTCCAGTTTGGCTATATGGTTGCATCTCTCACATGTGTTGAAATTTGTTGGGAGGAGGAGAGGGTTGTCTGTGTACATGAGGCAGTTGTAACATTGCCTCAAGATTCCCATATTCACCAGCTGGACCGGAGAGGAGATTGACAACTGACCTTTGGACATGCTAGAATAATATTGGGAATTCCTTTATAATTGAAAACAAGGGCCAATGGGGAGCGAGGGTGTAGTGCTTTTAATTTTTAGTGCTGACTTATAATTGCTTTAGTTAGCAAGTGCCAGGTAACAAGTGCAATGTGTTACAGGTAACTTAAATGCAAAAACAACAAACAGTAACTTTCTTTCAAGCTTAAGCAAGGAAATAAGTACAGTAAGCAATGCAGATATCACTAGGGATCCACAGAAGCTGAGAAGCCACGCTTTAGGTGGAATTAGCGTTCCAGGAAATAACAAGCATACAAACAAAGCTAGATTCAGCAGGCCTGGATCTAGTCTATGCTACAGCAAACAAGGTGTACCAATTTCAGTAAGATACAGTTCAAATATTCAGGCACTATAAACCTTTAACCAGAAATTCCCAGCTCAGAAGGGCAGAGTCCAGCCTCTCCTCCCACAAGAGTGCAGACCACGAACCTTCTTAATGTAAAATAACTGGCCTGAAGCCCAAGTGCTTAAACCAGAGCTAATACACATTAAGAATAACTGACACTGAGCTCTCAATCAGCAGTTCCCAACTTAGAAGGATGAAAGCTACCTGTCCTGCCACTACAGTGCATGCCACAAACCTTCCTAATGTAGAACAACTGGTCTGAAGCCCAAGTGCTTAATCCAAAAGACTTAGAGTGATAGCTACACTTTAACCAAGTTACTACCAAGCAGTAATAAATACAACTGAATACTTTAAATAATGCCTGGATTAGTGCTCAAGTTATGAGCACTAATATTAAACCAAATGCACTTAGGAAATGCATTTGGTTTAATTCTGCTGGGGAAACTCAAAGCACTTGCTGAAATACATTTTAAACATAAGGTGTTGATTTCTCTGACTATTCTATATCAGGGAAAAAAATATATATATATAAAATTAAATGTCGAAATTCAGTATTTCAAAGCTATAAAGTTGAATCTTTAAAACATCGAAAACTCAGAAGCACGAAATTCAAAACCTCGCACACCGGAGAGTTTGAATTTCGAGCTACTACTGCACACACACACACACACACACACACACACACACACACACACACACACACACACACACACACACACCATCCTCCCCACACACAAACACAAGCTCTCTACTACATAAAAACAGGCCAGCCTGCACCCTTTATGTGGGGGGGGGCTGCGCCCCCACACACACCCTAGTTAAATATTCTAACTCCGAGGTCGTACTACACACAAACACAAACACAACACCACCATACAAGCTACATTCTGCTCGCACACACACACACACACACACACACACACACACACACACACACACACATCACAGCAACAAAACACACACCACAGCCCCTACCCAAAACCCTTAACACACACACGCACACACACACACACACACACACACACACACACACACACACACACACACACACACACACACACACACACACACACACACACACACACTTACCTGAATCTGTAACCACAGTGGGACCTCAGAAGTGCGAAATTCAAAACCTCTGGTATTTGAGGTTTTGAATTTCACGCTTCTGAGCTTTTGCTCTTTTCAGGATTCCACTTTATGTGCTCAAAATACTGAATTTCAACATTTCAGTATTTCGAGCTTCTAAAGTGAATCCATAAATAAATATATATATATATATATATATATATATATATATATATATATATATATATACATAGACATTAATCTCGGTCAAATATTTCTATTGCTGGAACAACTTTTGATGCACTTTTACTGTCACAACATTATTTTGTTCTTTAAGTAAAACCATTCATCTAGCCAGTTGTTAAGGACTGTTCTGAAACTGTAGTAGTTACCCTTAGGTGAGATGGTTATTTTCTACCAGTTTTTAAATGCTTAGTATGTCTAGCTTATTGCAAAGCTTCTTATTGGTTAGTTCTCTTGTACATCTTGTTTTATTTAATTATTTATAGCACAACCTAGTATGTGCCTTTATGATGTTGTTATACTAATTTTTACAGTTTTTTTTTCTAATTATCTATAAAATTAGGCAAGAAAAATAGATACTGCATTGTAATATTTATCTTACTCAATTTGCATGCCTGCCAGTTGGAGAACAGGTTTAAGGTTGTGTGCTATAGTTTCTGTAGTACAGGGTTTGATTCCTTCATTTTTCTCCTGTATAACCTTGTGCAAGTCACTAACCAGACATCGCTCCTGGGTCACCCCTGAAAAGGGACTGTGTATCCAGTGAGCCTGCCTAGTTACCGAAAAGGATTGTTCATTTTTACTGTGACTACATTGTTTTCATCTTTATGTAAAACAGTCTGTTTATCCAGGTGTTGGGGTTTGCTTGAAAAGGGTAGTAGTTACATTTTGAACATAAACTGACTTTTTTCTAAATATCGCTACACCAGAAAAATAAAACCAATATTGAACTTGATTTTCTTCCATTATTTCTGTTGTAGGAACTGTTTTTGAAGCATTTTAGTGTATCTGCACTAAAACATTTTGTTCGGAATGATATTGGGGTGTATTTGGAAGCTCTAGTATTTAGCCTTGTAAGAGAAGGCAAATTGATACCATTTGCTGAGTATCTTACCATGTCTATTTTGTTGCAGAGCTTGTTTGATAGTTAGCAATATGGCACATTCATTGTTTCTTTTGTTTTATTTAATTACTATTTATAAGATGACTACATGCTGCTTTGTGTCCTTTGTAGCCGGAGTAATTCTGAAGCTGCACTTGGATACATTTTAATCCTAAAAAGATGCTCTTTTGACTATAGATGTATTCATTAACTTGCTATTTGTTATCCGGGTAAGTGGGTAGGTCAGTTGACCATGTTCAGCTATGACTCAGGTGAAAGTCTTCAGTATGTAAGCAGTATATAGAATCATTATGCAAATAACAAAAACAATTCTTCAGTTTATCACAGCAGAGTTAGAAAATAAATGTTACATACAACCTGATAACAAGATTATACTTACAGCACAATAATATATTATACTTATATGCAAGGTTAAATAATTGACAAAAAGCCTTAAGGGACTTCAAGTACAATTTAATGAATGTATGCTTTAATGTTGGTTGAGAACTGGAGAGATTACAAAGCTTAGCCCTTGTCCATATAACATATGCTAGTAGACCCATTGATCCCATACTCACAGAGGGAGATTTAGAAATCAGATAGTGAGTTCCCATCTCTAATTTCAGAAGGGATTTTGTTCCATAAAGCTGAGTCTAGTCGTTGTTCTATGACAGTTTTAAATAGTGACCTGTTCAGCAGTATTCTGGCTTTTTGTTAATTTCTTCATATAAGTAGGCATGATCTCTGAATGTTAATTTTCTTTTCCTGGGTTGGCAGTAACTTTTGTATTCTGCAAATGAGAGTACCTACAATGTATGTTGCTCTTTGAGTAACAGCAAACAAAATTCATAGTAGGGAGGAGGTTGCAGTGATGCGCCTGAGGACCAGTAAAGAAGGATAAATTAGTAGATTTTATTTTCAAGAGTTTGACATACAGAATTAAAATCAAAAACTATATTGTTATTGATTTTGTTCTAATATTTCTGTTTCCAGAACTGTTTTGAACTGTTTTTACTTTAAAGGCATTATTTTTTTTTTAACTGAGACTGTTTAGCCAGGTATTTGGGTTTACTTGGAGTCCATATTAGTTATCCTTCTGAGAGGGAGTTATTTGCCACAGTACTATAAGTGCCTTGCCACCTCTTACTTTTTGCATAGCTGTTGGCTGGGCAATGCTCTTGTTTCTTTTGTTTTGTTTTGTTTAATTGCTATTTCTAACATGGCCTAATGTACCTTTGTGCCCCCTGTAGTTGGACTAATTTAGAAGCTGTACCTTGGAGCACTGATTTGGATAGATTTTAAAGTGAACATGACATTTTTTCTTAATATCTGTACTTCAGGAAATAAAAGCTATATATTACTGTACTGCTCTGAGGCATTTTCCTTTTACCGCATTATCTTATACTGTATTTGAAACAGTTTGTTTGGTTGAGAGTTGTGGCCTGCTTGGATATTGTTGTTGTTGTACATTCATGAGTAAATGCTAGGCAATCAGTCTGCAGGCTATCACATGCATAGATAATATCCAGACAGTCTCCAAAGGTGAAAATCAACTCCTTTACCTTGCCTCTATCAGGTAAACATCCTGACTATTATGGCAACCCCCAACCCCCTTATGAGTGTGGAGTTATTTACTAACCAAGGGGGTCTTACTTAGACAAATGACTAGTGCCAGAAACATTGGCCTCAAGCTGAATACCAAAAAATGCATCATAACCCCCTTTGGGGAAAGTGACATCCCCGCAAATGATCACATTAATAACAACGTTCTAAGCACTCAATTAGGAGTGAGGGTTTTGGGCACCCAGGTTCTTAAAGGTCCATCATTGTACATGGCCTTCAGATGACAGTGGGGACAAGGCAAAATGCTATTACTGAACATATGAAATCCACTATAGGCCATGTACAATGATGGACCTTTAACAATTTCACATAAGTAGCAGTGGATTGTACATGAATTATGGTACTGCACATCTGTTGGCTGAGACTGTGGCTTGATTGACCTTGTGAGCCACTGTAAACTGACTCACTGAAAGACCAGGAACCCCTAGGCCATAAGATGGCAACCCTTATACTTTTTTTCATACCGCATCTACTAGAACAGTCACCTGATTCTGCTATGAATTGTTTTCTGAGACTCTACACATTTTCAGTTTACATGAGATGACACACTCAAAAATGTATGGACCTCCACATCAAGATGAGGTGACCCTAGTGCCCCTACCCACAGCTGGGTGTCCTTTTATATCTTACCCAACCAATACCACACCCACTTGGATCAGGCACAATCAGCATCATATCATCTAATCAGAGCTCAAGGAAAAACCTCAAGCTGCTTCTAATTAACTGTATGTTTCCGGGGCTCCTCTACTTATATACTCTGCTGCAAATGCACACAAATACTTTATAATTCTCATACTCCAAATATATCTTAATATAGTGTATTGAATAGCACACCTTCTTACGTATTAAGTCACATTTCTGTTTTTCCATTTAGAATTGCATTTTATATGGCACTAAATTTAAAGTAAAATAGTCAGGTGTTCAGTTGTCTGTCAGTACTCACCTCTTGTATTCAGTCTTTTCTTTCCTTTTGCCACAAGTCCAAATCCAGAACTTGTAATTAATAAAATCAACACCTACTCAACTGAGATTTCTTGAAAAATACAAAACAATGAAGGTTTTTTTTTTTTTTTACCCGAGTGTGCTAAGGAATAAAACTCAGAACAGGATAGCACATTATTTGCCTGAGTAGGAGCATGTGAGGAGTGCACCAGATGCAGACAACATTATCCTTCCTCATGGCTGTGTACTACATGTATGTGATAGACTGCATACAGGTACTTGTGAGGCCACAAATCAGAGAAAACCATTCCTGATACCTGTGAAATACTCATGTAATAGTATCTTCTCATGTTATGAATAATGTAAAATTAAACAATGCCAAGTTCCTCAAATATCATGGATCTATCTCTCTAGAGAAAAGCAGATGAAAGTTTATGAAGGCTGAAACTAAATTAAAACTTTGACTGCGTTATCCTTGGTGAGTTCCATATCAACTGAATCCTCACTACTGCAGCCACAACTTACTATCATAAGCTGTCGGGCATATGTCAACACATATCTCTTACAGCTGAGAAAAATAAAGGAATGTAAAGAATGACTACAGGACTGAAAAATCGTATCATTAATAAAAAACATACCTCATTCATGTGTACTTTAATTTTCATTAATGATCACCTACCCATTTTTGCTGTATGAAATCCTGTCAAAACCCTCCCAAAACTGAAGCATTTTCTTTTTTTACATAACTTTAATAAGTCTTACCTTTCTGCTTTTTAACCTCTTGTTATGCAGCACCAACTTTTCCCCACTTCATCTCCATTCTCTGGTGAATGTATTTTCTGTGGGTTCAAGGCAAGGCACACCAGCAACATTTTACCCACTCTGAAATACAGCAAAAAAAGTATTTAAAAGACACTTTCAGTGAATACTTGCAAAAGATTTTTTGCAGGGGATGAGTCCTTCTTCAATTCCCATGTGAGGAGAGAACCCATGTGGGTGGCAAGCCCCCCCCCCACACACACACACACACATCAAATGTATATATATATATATATATATATATATATATATATATATATATATATATATACACTAACTCCATGGTCATACCAACTCAAAGAATGAAGAAATCTCCAGAAACAAGGGAATAATTCCTGATTCACACTTAGAAATCACCCCAGCAATGATTTTGTATGGAAAATAGTGATCAACATTTTATTCTTCAGGATCTTTTACTTTGGGCAACTGATGGTTGTGAAGTTTCATTTCAATTGCCTGTAGAGGAATCATATGTGTAGAGCCGTGCGGAGCTGTGCAAACAAGTTAAATACCGTGGCATGCTAATTACAGCATAAGCAGCTGAATTGTATGCTAATCAACAAATACAAGATGGATGTGCTATTCACAAAGCTATAAAGCAACCATGTAGACTCAGTGCTGGTTTTTTCTCTGAATTACAAAACCTATTGGAATACAGCCACAGAAAGGAGTCTACACAAAACAATGTTATAGGCTGCTGCTGCTTTAATTCATGTGTAAGTGCAACGGGCTAAAGTCTATGCTGCTGCTGCTGCTAATAGGCCAAGGCCAAGAAGGAGAATAGTTTTCAGACCCTGTTTAACATATCACAATCTACGTGACATGTAAATTGTAGAGCTCTGCAGGGTGGATAGATACACACTACAGGAACTATGCAACTTCTGTCATCCTGACCAAGAGGAACCCATCACAGTGGAGATAAAGGTATGTGCACCACTTAGAATATTAGCTACAGGTGCATTTCAGAGTCCCCTCCTGGGACATACTTGTTGTCCCTGAAGAAGTAGCGCAAATGTCAAAGGAGTGCCATTGTGTACTTTCCTGGGAGCTGCATGGATCCCTGACAGTGGACAGGAACTCTTCATTTACAGTTAGTGGTTGCTCTGTAGCAGGCTGCCCCCTGTACCCATCTGGTCATGGACCACTGCAGCAGTATTCCTCCATGCAGATGAGATCATGTCAGTGGCCCTATGGTGCAATTTATCATATGTCCTGCTGTGTCCACCTACTGCAGTCACATCAGCAACTATCTGCTGCCAATTTTGCATTTTGTCTAGCATATCTTCACATCCCCTCTCAAGCAGAAAGACACCATGTTACCTAAAAGTTTCCCTAATGACCTGAATTTCAGGATCATTGAAGGGTGGTCTTCAGGGATTGAGATGCCTGGGTGCCATATTCCTAGGTGTCCTAAAACACAGCAGAAGAATAATACACATAAGTATCACATAACTAAAAAATACATATTCCCCGATAAAACAGAAAAGGTAGTCTTTCAGTATTACCCACTGGAGAAACATAAAACAGTCTAGAAATTTGAAATATGAAAAACAGGAATTGTGTGAATATTACATTCACACACAAAGCATGTATGGATGCAAAACAATGGAGAGTGTAACAATAGCAACATATCCCTGTTTGTGCCAAAACAGAAATGCAGCTTTGCTCCCCCACCCTCAAAAGTAGTGGCAAATGACACATGCTGGTAACAAACCATCAAAATGCTAAAAGTGCTATCAAATGAACTGTAGGGTTACCACCTGTCCCACTTTGCGAGGGACAGTCCCTCTTTGGGCAGTTGTGTCCTGCAAAAAAACTGTAAAAATGGCAAATATCCTAAGATTTTATGACAAAATTATTTCCTATATTTTATGTAATAGTTGCATAAAGCAGTTATTCTGTATCTGAAACATCTAAATGTTATAAGTAACATAATAAGCAACTAAAATGCTACAAGAATAAACTTTTATTTAGGCAAAAAAGTGAAGTTTTGTCCTTTGTACTGAACTTGGGTATGTTTTGGCCTGAACAATCTGATGTTTGTACCAAAAATGTCCCACTTTGGACATTTGAAAAGGTGACAACCCTAATGAATTGTACCTGAAACATGTGTATAGATTTAACACAGAACATTCCCATTTTAAGTTGGACCACCAGCAGCCTCTCCTTGTTTAAAACCTCACTGCACTCGTACCTTACTTCACAATGGAAATGCTCTTGCCCTCATAAAACCTAATACTACCACACTTTCTTCCAAACTTTCCAAACTTTGTTACCTGTCACTACCTCCAAAAGTTTTACATCCTTACCTCATTGTAATTCCATAAAAGAATAACCTGATATAATTTTCATAATGAAAATCTTTTATTTCTCTATTATGTAACATCTATTTGAATTGTGCAGTATGGGTTTGTACTATACAAAATATGTATTTAACGTTTAATCAAAATGTATATTATGGATTTGTTCTCTTTCTGTACTATGTATTTGTATTTCTCTGGAGCATTTCTGCCCAGGACTCCATTGAAAATGGGCTCCTTGTAGCCCAATGGACTATCCTGAAAAACAAACTGCAAATAAATAAATAAGTCATTTCCAATCATGTATACCTGTGAAATGCCCTGACAAACATGCCTATGTTATCAGTGCACTTCTAAGTAATACATACAGATAAGAGTAGCATTTGCCAATTTAATTATGTTATGTGTGTGTGTGTGTGTGTGTGTGTGTGTGTGTGTGTGTGTGTGTGTGTGTGTGTGTGTGTGTGTGTGTGTGTGTGTGTGTGTGTGTGTGTGTGTGTGTGTGTGTGTGTGTGTGTGTGTGTGTGTGTGTATGTATATATATATATATATATATATATATATATATATATATATATATATATATAAACAGATTTTTCTTAATGACATTTCAGCATTTTCAGTATATACCTGACAAATGGATGCATACCTTTTCAATTTCAGTAGTCTCCTGTGCAGGTATATCTCTGTAACCTATACATAAACAAGTCTCCTCACCTTCAAGTTCCCAGCTACACGGTTGCCTTTTTATGGTATATATTTAGGGTTGTTATCATGGAGAAAATACAAATGAGGTGTGAACTCATTAGCATTGCTGAATCCAAAATAATTGGCTCAGTGTAGCAAATGTAAATATAGTTCAGGCACTCCCTCAGTGCTTGTAGATAATGGATCACAACTGTGAATGATTACTGGTAGGAAGAAGGAAAACACAACAGCAATGCAGACTGCTGTTCCTCCTGACTTGCATTAGGTTAGACTTACAAATTACAATTTTTATCTAGGTTTGAAATGTAATTAAGCAGCTCACAATTCACAGGTTCTGTACATTAACTTCACAATTCACAGGTTCTGTACATTAACATCCAACCTCCCCTTCATTTGTTGACAACAGTACATTATTGCCATGTAATATTCTCACACATTTTAAGGACAAGGATATAGAATGGCTTATAGACTACATGTCTCAGATTACTGGTCATATAAGATGAGAATGTATAACAAGCACAGAGAGATAAGAAAGAGCTACATTTCTTGCAAGCAATAGTCATAAATGGTTGTTTTATCACTCAGTGCACTACATCCAAAATTAATACATCTACATATAACTGTCACATGGTTTCTTAGTAGTGTAGATGATGTTGCAATTAGTTGTATGCAGAATAATTTAGTTCTCTGCTGCAAAGCTGTTTGTGTGACAAAGAGGGATAAGGCACCCTTACTGCATTCTGAAGGATCATTCGAGTGAGAGTTCAAATCCAGACCTATGTTGAAATATTTAGTGTGTAATAACAAACATTCTGTAGTGTTTATTTCATAGACTGCTTTTCTTAATTTCAAGTACTTTTTCCTTTTATTTGTTTATATTTTTATACCAGTGTTTGAGTGGTGCACGGTGTATCTCAAACAAAGGAACAAGAGAAAAGTAATGTCAGATTTGGCTGTGCTTATCTGGTTTACACAATAATTACCAGTGTGCAAACTGGGCTAGTGACCCACACAGGAAGCAGACTGAACAACTGCAAAACACCTGCAGACAGGGCATCTATAAAAGTTTAAAGGTAAAAAAAAATACTTTGTTAAAAATTTTTTTCTTTCCATCGTGCAACACTACTTAACAGCATTGCACAGCAATTAAAAGGATTCTCCAACTCCTGCAATCATAGAACACCTGCAGACAGCCAATAATTGAAAACAGATGCATTCAAGTTATTCTGTTGGACACTGTGCAAACACATTAAGTGACATTGTGTGGCGGGTAACACAAAAACTTAAGAATGAGTAACAAATTATGGAAATAACATGTAACTAGTCCTGTGACAGCAGGTGCAAGTGTAGGGCTGGAGCACAGATGGTTCTAGGTTCTACTACAGGGTGTGCAACCTATTATTACTGTTGTGATAGTGCAGTTAATAGCAATAAACTAAAAAACAGACAAGTGTTATTTCAACATTCTTGTAGCAACAGATATAAGTGTAAGACTGCCACATACTTGGTTGTGGTTTCTAATACAGATATTCCACATATTTTTGCTGTTGTTCCAGTTTCCATTATAATAACTCTCACGTATAACACTTTAGATAGTGGAGATGATATGACTTATATGTATGAGGGATAATACACCCTTATTGTGTTTTCAGATGTATGACTGAATGCATACTGTCTCCTATAGTTATTTAAGTATAATTTTACTATCTGGACTTGCATGGCCTTCACAGTTACATAAGATACATACACAACTGGATATATATATATATACAAGAACTTTGTCAAGGCATAAACATACATGTGTAACACCGCAAACTGTTAGCTGTATTAATGAATGATTCCTGACTATGTCTCATCAACACTTCTTCTGTGTCAAAGATGGAAAATCAAATATGTCAAAACAAATCTTTTGTCCCTTATGCTTAGGTTTGAATCCCACACTTTAAAAATCAATGTTATCAGTGTATAAAGCCAAAAACAAATGTGGCAGGTCATGACATTTATGTTCCCAATGCATTTGTGCAAACTTATATCCCCTAAGAGTTCCAATTTTCATTATATATTTCCAAGCTACAGCAGTAGACATCCCTCAAACTAAGGTCAAGTGCCAAATTAACCTTCCTATTTCAAGTATTTATGTCATCCTTGCTTAGTAGTGCTACTCTCCACTTAACACTGTGCAAACACTGTTGGCATCTTTGCTTGGGTTTGCACACTACTAGTGAATGTGATAACTGGAATTGTTGGGAAAGCATCAGATTCCATTACTCTTTGTCAGGTGTTAGACATAGCTGGAGTTAGTGGGGAAGCTGCCAAGTTTAGGGTGCAGAGGTAGGGTGTCCAAGAATCAAGGATATTTACTGGACACCTGATAAGTGCCACAGTCAAAGGCTTCTGCAGGAAGACTATTTTGGCTCCCAGTACAAGTCTGAGGCATGGAGGAGTTTAGTTCAGGCTGAATCCAGTGTTGCTGGCATCCTGTCCACTGGATAACAGTGTAGGCATCATTTTAATAACCTACATAGTCGCAAAAGGATGTTTGAAAGAATGTGAGACTGAAGACATCCCACAGATGTATAAACATGATAATGAGAGACTATTTGTAATACTTAGAAAATTAAATGTAGGCAAACCTGATATGTATAATGCTCTTCTGTCCTTTTCTTTTCTTTCCCCAGCTAATACTGACATAGAATTCAACAGCCAAGTTTATGCTGCTCGATTGGAAAGACTGAGGCAAGCAAGTGATATGTATGCAGCACAAGATAAGTATTGTTGTGGCTTTAAAAGTTAAAGACAGATTTTTTTATAAAGTTGTAGCAAATTGAGCATGCATATCCTAACTGTAACAACAAGTATCCATACATTAGTCTGTAGCACAAACCAACTTTAGGAGTAAAATATAAGTCTGTAGCCAAGGACTCTGGGTTCAAATACCATGAGTCACAACTATACAGTACTGCACTTCTTTAATAATATTTAACATTAAATTAAACTCTATACAAGTGGCATAAATGCCCTGCTATTAACTGCAATCTGTATAATTGAACCATGCATATGTGCAATATATGCACACTACAAGGATTACTTAAAGCAATCTGTAGTTATAGCATGTATTTGCCAGAATGTATCCTTAATCGTAATACTTCAGATAAAATAGTTCTATAATTGTGTTATTGTATTGTATGTCACATATGATCCCCTTTTCTCTCACCCCAACCCTTATCCCTCTCTTTTATTTTATATTATGTGTCATCAAAATGCCTCCATGTCATCCATCTGTACCATATTACTAAATGCTACACAGCACAGCAAGGTAGACCAGTCCCAGTGGGTCAGCCTGCCCGAGGTCCACTGACTCCAGCACCAATGCACAGCATGTGTGGGACCCAACCTAGCAGCACTGCCTTTGCTGCCCCTGCATTACTTGCACCCTCAGATAATATTGCCCAGGCAGCTGGTGCAGTGGTACCCTCCTGGAGCAGTGGCAGAGGTAGTGATTTCATCACCTACCAGGAAATGCTAGGGTTGGTGCATAAGGTCCTGCACTGCACCATTGGTATACACCTAAGCTGGATGGAGAGGCTGCTTTCCCTTATGGTCTATAGGAAGATAAGACATTAAGCATTCCAGCCACCAATAGAGTAAGGTGAGAGTGATGACAGTCCAGTGGTTGAAGACTTGATTCTCAGTGTCTCCATGTTTGATGGGCATGAGCCTGTGGTGTCCCCTCCCTCACCCCATCATACTGTCCCCCAAATGTTTGTGTCCCTCACCATCACTATCTCTTGTCTGAGTTGTCTTGCTTGTTTGCATTTGCTTCCTCACCTACCCAACTTACCTAAGCCAGAAATACCTATCTCTCTTACCGAAATAAAAAAAAACGGGCATCTGTCCTACAAAAAATATCATCCCATATAAAGCTCTCCATTTTATATGTGTCTTGTTGACACACTTGATTCAGTCCATTGGCTATGCACCATGATTACTTTGTTGTCAGCCCTCTCTCTGGAGGTGACAGTCCAAATTTAGCTAATATTCTGCACATATTATCAGTTTTTGTTGTTGAAGAAATGGGCAGCTATGGTTATTACCTACCTCCCTCATGCACATTCCTGTATTGCTAACCCTTAGTTCTTCCATCTGCTTGATCCGCATTTCACCACTTTCCTATCTACCCCAGTTTAACACCTATAATCTGGTTAAACAATAAAATCACACACAATACACATAAGTTGCAGAAAAAGCAATGGATCCCTTCACTTTTTGGCCTCTATATTTGCGCAGAGTTTGGCATCTCACACCTCTGCACAATGCCACTTAACCCTGCTGTGCTGCATCAACACAGAGTTACACATGTTGGATGTATTATAAATAATAATGTCATTGCATTATCACTGTTTATTTAAAAGCATTGCATACACCTGGATTTGAACACAGTATTATCTGGGCTGAAAAAGAAACGTGTCAATGCATTTACACCAGCTACCACAGAGTCAGCCAATCAACAGGTGTGTTTCATACACTCAGTACTAACTCTCAGAATTTCAGCAATGTGGCTCATGTTTACGCACTGCTAAACTACTTGCAAACAGGGAAAAATAATAGAAATATGTATCTTCCATGTGCAAAGATTTTGCCAAACATCACAAAAACCAGCTGCTCATTGCTGTGTTATGCAAAGTAAATATTAACAAGTACTAGTGCTGCTTAATGTCCATTTACTCTTTATACACAATACCAACAAAAATGATTGACTTTAACAATTGGCTTAGTTTCTGATGTCATTGCAATGGGATTCAGTAGCTGTCTGCCTGGGATGACATGGTCGACAGGCCTCGATGCTTTTCCAGAGATGGGCTTCACCTGTCACCACTGGGTTTCCAGATCTTTGCCAAGGCTCTTACCTCCCCATTGTGCTTTTTTAGCCAATGTCCCAAAGACAAACCTTCCAACTTAAAAGATCTGTCAACAAGTAAATTGAAGGTCATACTGCTTAATGCTAGGAGCCTTAACCTCAAAATGGACTCACTGGAAGCCCTCCTTGTACTGGAAGATGCTGATGTCTGTGTGGTCACAGAAACTTGGTTCAGGGTTGTGGAGAGTACCATTGCCTTACCAGGCTATACGTCATTCCACACATTCTGATCTCAAAATGCAGTCAGAAAGACTAAGGGTGGTGGTGTCTCTATCTTCATTAAGGACAGGCACACCTCCAGACTGGTTAGCTAGCATGATGCACTGGAACTACTCCAGGTACAACTGACAGTTGGCAAGACATCCATCCAAGTTATAGCTAGATATAGACCCCCCCCTGCATGAATCAGGATACCCATTCCTCTTACCTGGATCTACTTGACTTCATCAAGGTACCCCCTACCATCCTGATCCTTGGTGACTTCAACCACCCTACTGTTAGAAAAATATGTATTAGTGTGTGTGCTTAATGCTAATTAGAAACTAAATGAGTTAACACATTTTTCATTCTATTTTATATACAGCTTAGTTTTATATGAGACTAAAAGATGATTTGAAACTACAGTGTGCTTTCTGAAACTTGCAAGATGCCCTCTGACCTAGTAACTGCTAGCACAGCAAAATTCATGTTTATGCCTTTTGGAAATGTACTTGAGAAACAGGTGATTATCTGCTAGGTCAGGAAGCAAAGAATGAAAAATGCCATATTCTATAGTGTAATGATTTTTGAACAATTAGCTCTGTTCGTGGTATGAGAACTTGCACAGCTGCAGAAGGAAGAGATAAAGACATACAAAGAACTGTTGGAGAAATGAACTGCAATCTATACTTGCTTTGTGCTCATATTAACCATAGTACCTTGAATGGTAACATTGCATATATATAACCGGTGGTAGCCAAGGCCACGTTTGTCTTCGGAAGTTTCTCACAAAAATTGATAGTACAAGCAGAAATTCATGAAAACAACCGCTACGAAATGATGATGTTAAAACTTGTGATTTACTATGTCAGCTTGGTAGGCAATGTCTTATTAGAAAATGTATAAAAATGCTTGCATTTCCTGATTCTAGTTAGACAAACTCTGTATTAGCACGTTTTTGTCTCCTCGCTGCAAGATTAAAGTGCCTTAACCTGAACCTACCGTGTATTGATCATTTTTAAAGTATATTTTTCCTTTGACAGATTGGTCCTTCGAGCTGGAAATATCTCTCGCTCTAGCTCAGGTCAGATGGGGCCGGTGGCATGAAACTGTACAGGGAAGAAGCCATATCAGTTCTTCTGCTTTGAAAAGACCTCTGACTGAATTGTCATTCAAAAGAGGCCAGCCACTGTTTCTGATCTGCGATTGGAGGACGAGTCGACGTTCTGGTGGGATCAAACATGGAGGCTCAGGTAAGGAGGAATTTACCTTTTTCTGTTTTAGATCAGGGACTTGTTGCAGTATTGTTGTTTTTGTCAGGGAGATTTGCAAGTGCAGATCAGGGACAAAAAAGGTTACTGCCTTGTCATAGATCAGGGAAACAGAATAGGTAGGCAGTTATTCTAGATAAACTGTGACGAAGTGTAAATCGTGGTACCACATGATAAAAAGGGTTACATAACAAATCCCTAACTTAGCTAAGACAACATGGGAAATCAGTGCACAAAAAGGTCCCGAGATCTGCCCTTAACAGAAGACGTGAAATATATGCAATTACAGTGTGCCGACAATGTTAGGTACTATACAAAATGGGTTAATAAATACAAATTTGATGGTAATTTAGATAAACCTTCACTTATCAAACTTGTCAAACAACTTAAAACAGACGTGAAAGGTCAGCTAAAAAAGCAACGTCAATTAGGAGTCCCTCAGGCACACAGGTGGCTTGAGGAAGCAAACCGCAGAGAACAAAAGAACAAAAGTTCAAAAGCAATGTTTTTAGATAAAGAAGACAATAACTTGGTAATACCAACAGCCCCTCCACCCCCTTCGCTTCCCTTGCCAGAATATTAAGCGAGTGGACAAGCTGATCCACCTCCACTATATCCAGCTGTTCCTGCAAAACTAAAACCATTTGACAGAGATCCTATCGACACTAGGTCCCAAACACACAACTTAAGAGAGGATATTGAATTGTATGAAATAAAAAAAAAATTCACAAGCTATGAGTGAAGAAGAGATATGTCCACTCATAGAAGTACCAAATCCACAGGCAGGACAGGCAGGACAGGACCCAACTCTTCTAGTATATAGACCGTGGACACCGGAAGATATCTGAAAAGCCACAGAGGGAATTCCCCATGCGAAAGTTAATTTTAGAAAATTCTTAGAAGACTTACAGGGCATGAGGTTAAGTTATCATTTGAATGGAGAGGAAGTAGAGAAAGTAGTCAGACAAATCGTGGGTCCAGAATGGCACATGTTCAGTGGCAACTGGAATCCCCGTGACGCAGAACTTAGGCCACTCTCACATAGTAACGCAGAAATGGATAACAGAGTAAAAGGTCTGACAGACCGAATCTCTAAGAAATGGAAGCCTAGGGCTGATTGGACTTGCATTAATCAATGCATACAACAAGAAGGTGAAACTGTTGATAGATATTATGCCAGATTATTAGAATGTTTTAATAACCATTGTGGAATGCAGGTACCTGAAGACCAAACACATGATTCCCCATATGAGCAGCAGCTAAAGAATGCATTTTTGAAAGGCAGTTTTGCACCCATTAGCAGCTTTATTACAAAGCACATGGTAGATCATCGTACAAGTAGATTACAGTCATTACTTGAATATGCAAGACATGCCGAAAGGCATTTTAATAGCAAAAAGAAAAAGAAAACTCAAGTATTTGCAGTAGAAGACGGATCAGAAGTCTTTGTAGTACAAACTGGGAAGAAGGGTAAGAAAAATACTCAGGGAAACAAACAATCTGATAAGCTATCAGACTTTGAAGAGAGAAAGAAAAGGGGTGAATGTTTTAAATGCGGGAAAAAGGGACATTTAGCAAGGGATTGCAGGCAAAATAAAAAGGAAACCACAGTAGACAAGGAGGGTGAGGACTTACTATATGGTAGTCAAGAATCACTGGAAAGGAATAATCCAGAAAAGACAAGTGCAAATGTGATAGAAGGAGTAGAGGATGTGCATGAAATCACAGATAATGACAAAAATGAAATTTTAGATTTAGCATTATTGAGCCTAGAGTTCTACTTAACAGACACAAAACCGGAAGTTACACTTCTGGTAGAGGGGAGGGAAGTTAAATTCCTGTGTGACTCAGGGGCTTCACGGACCCTGATACATCCTTCCAAACTACCAGAAAATTCAGAATCACTTGATTACATATTAGTGAAAGCAGCTAATGGACAACTGTATCGGGAGCCACTCTCCCACAACATAGCGATAACTGACCCTATTTCAGGGATGACCCAGAAAAGCAAAATTGTTGTTTCTGCAAAATGCCCAGTAAATCTTTTGGGCAGAGACCTAATGCAGATATTTGGCATAGCAGTAGTTCCAACTATGCAGGGTATGGAAGCACAGCGACAAATGGATACTTTTGTAGTGTGACCGGAGGGTGAAACATTTCATTTGTACAGCCAGGACTTGGTTACGACTGGTCCAGGGGCAGTAACCGAAGAACTGATGAACGTAGCCATCAGTAAATCCTCCTCCCTTGACACTGATAAACATCATTTGTTGCATTGTACTCTATATTACTGTAGCAAACCAGGACCTGATAAAGAATATGAGCAAGAACTGTTTGGAAACCTTGCTAACAGATTAGTATTACGAAATCTGTACTGGGACACAGAAGGAAACAGTGTAGTAAGCTGTTCATTGCCCCAGGAATTTCTAGCACTTTACAAATCTAATCGATTACCACGTGAGTTTGACTAAAGATAGAAATGTAATGTGGGCAGATCTAGGAGAAAAAGTCACAAGGTGGGAAAAGCAGACAGAGTTAGAACTTTCAGAACAGGGAGTACAAAAGCAGAAGTTGAATTGGATAACACAGACACACCCAGCTGTACACTTGCAGGCAAGTGAGGACAGATGAGTAGCACTCTTACTAGAGGAAGAGGAAAAAGCCTTATGAGACATACCAGAGACTTTCTGGTCAACAGGGAAATCAGATGTAGGACTTATTCGTACAGCAGGACCAGTCACTATCATGCCAAAGTCAGCATTTAGACCTAAAAAGAGACAGTATCCCTTGAGAAAGGATGCAGAAATAGGAATCAAACCTATAATAGCAGCCTTACTTACGGAAGGAGTATTGATAGAATCTCCCGATTCACCATGTAATACACCCTTATTTCCTGTTAGGAAAGCAAACAGAGAATGGTGTACGGTCCAAGATTTACAAGCTGTATATGACGCAGTTATACCCAGGGCACCTATGGTGCCAGATCCACACACCTTATTAAATGATTTGAAACCTCAACAAAAGTATTTTTCTGTGGTAGATATCATCAATGTGTTTTTCTCAATACCGATACACCCTGACAGTCAACATTGGTTTGCATTTACATTTCAGGGAAAAAGGTATACATATACGCAACTACCACAGGGATATTGTGAGAGTCCAACAATATTCGCACAGGAAATGGCAAGTAACCTGGTGGGATTTATCCCACCGAAAGGCAGCCAGATTTTACTTTGTGTAGACGACATTCTGCTGGCAGCCCCTACCCAGCAAGAATGCAGAGAAGATACCATAGCATTACTACATTTTTTAGCTACTCAAGGACACAAGGTAAACAAAAACAAACTGCAACTTTGGAAAAAACAGGTTAAATACCTGGGATATGTAATATCGAAAGAAGGCAGAATATTAGATGAAGACAGAAAAACAGCAATATTACAAGCACCTAAACCAACTACCAAGAAGGAAATGATGTCCTTCCTAGGTACTACTAATTTTTGTCGGAGTTGGATTCCAAACAATGCCTTGGAATCTGCTCCACTGACTAACTTGATATTCAAGAAGCCTATGGCAGCACAAGATTTATTACAGTGGACACCAGAAGCAGAATCAGCTTTCTGCAAATTAAAACAACTGATAGCATCTTCATTAGTTTTAGGATTACCAAACTATCATAAACAATTTTTCCAAACTGTAGATTGTAAGCAGGGTTATATGACATCAGTGCTAACACAACAGCATGGGGAGAAACAACGCCCCATAGCTTACATTCACAGCTAGACCCAGTAGCGCGATCCCTGCCCCACTGTGTACAAGCAGTAGTCGCAGCTGCAATGGCAGTGCAGGCTTCAGCCTCAGTAGTGTTATTCCACCCTCTCACATTGAGAGTGCCTCATGCAGTCGCGATTATTTTACTGCAAGAAAAAGTAGCATATATTTCTCCTGCTAGACATCTTTCCTGTATGACTATATTGTTGAGCCAACCTCATATGACAATTGAACGATGCATAACTTTGAATCCGTCAACCTTGCTCCCAACCATTGCAGATGGCAAACCACATTGCTGCCTGCAGGAGATTGAACAAAAGACACTACCTAGAAAAGATCTCACAGATGTTCCCTTGGATGATGCCGAGGTGACATACTATGTGGACGGCTCATGTAGAAGGGGTCCTACAGGACAGAATCTAGTGGGGTATGCAGTAGTTTCTGATACTGAGATTTTAGAAGCAAAGTCTTTACCGCACAACTTATCTGCACTAGCAGCAGAATTTATTGCTTTGACAAGGGCATGTACCTTGGCAAAGGATAACTGAGTGAACATTTTTACTGACAGCCAGCATGCTTTTTCTACTGTACATGTTTTTGCGCAGCAGTGGAAAAATAGAGGAATGATAACATCTACTGGTAAACCAATTAATCATGCGCAATTTATTTTAAATTTGTTAGATTCTATTCAGTTACCTCAGAAAGTAGCTATTTGCAAATGCGTAGCTCATACCAAGCAACAGGATAGGATTTCAAAAGGTAATGCGAGGGCTGATACAGCTGCAAAACAAGCAGCTTCAGCTTCAGAAGTATTTCTTTTGAGTGAGGAATTACAACCATCTGAGATTTTAGATTTAGAAATGTTAAAAACAATGCAGACACTTACTCCAAATGTAGAAAAACAAAAATGGATAAAACGAGGAGCAATTCTTGAGAAAGGGATGTACATCTCCAAAGAAAGGAAACCGATTTTGCCATCTAACTTGTTTAGATATGCAGCTTTGTTGAGCCATGGGCAGTGCCATGTCTCAACAGGGGGGGGTGGTACAGTAAGTGAATCGTGTGTTTACAACGTATGGATTTACAAACTACACAAAAAAGTTTTGTGCAGCATGCCATGTTTGTAACAAGCATCATGCACAAGGGGCATTGAAACCTAAGCAAGGGAGTTTCCCTACACCACCGTATCCGTTCCATACTATCTGTATGGATTTTATAGAGCTGAACAAATGCGAAAATAAGAAGTACTGCCTTGTCATTATAGTTATGTTTTCCAAATGGGTGGAAGCTTTTCCAACTAAAAATCCAGATGCAGCTCCTGTTGCAAAAGTCCTTGTTAAAGAAATTATTCCTAGATTTGGCATACCGGAAAAGATTTATAGTGACAATGGCACACACTTTGTAAATCAAACTATACAGCAACTAAGCCGTTACTTCAGGATTTCTCTGAAAAACCATTGCACATACCACCCCCAATCTGCAGGATTAGTAGAGAGGCACAATGGAATTTTGAAAAATAAGTTCAGGAAATTGATTAGTGAGACGCAAAAGAACTGGGTGCACTGTCTACCTCTGGCACTGTTGAGTATGAGAACTGTTCCAAATTTAAACGGGTTAACTCCTTTTTAAATTCTGTTTGGGAGGGCATATTATACACCTCAGTGGAAACCTCTCATGCCTGCAGACCAGGAGGCTGACAGTTAACTTGCAGAACATATGAGGCGATTGTATGTTTTTATAAAAATGACACTATTCAGGTAGGTTGGAGCAATTGCAATGTGACTGTTTCTTATAAATGTTATATTAAAGCCAATAAGACTAAAACTATTTGTGATACAAACTATGATGCATATTTTGAGAGGATGCATAGAAGTGTTAATGAGATACAACATAATCCTGTTCTTTTAAAACAACTTTCTATTATTGATAAGAAAATGTTTCATGCAGGGCAAGCTTATATCAATACTAAAGTAGAGAATTGCTATTTTGTTTGTGGGAAAAAAGAATATAAATGGCTACCTGAGAACTGGTCCGGCAGTTGTTTTTTGGGTTACCTGGTTCCGGCCATACGACACGCTGCAGCTTTGCCTCAGGGAAAAATTCGAAACGTCAGAGAGGTCAGCAGTAAACCTAGAAGTCCAATCAAGAGACCCAAGAATCCAGTGGGACGAATCGAAGCAGGGTGGAGAAGCCATAACTCCGTGAAAAACAAAGATAAACTGACACACATGGACTTGAGTGACACCATTATATCATGGGCAGGCATAGCCCCTGCATATGGCGCAGTGAAATCGATTTGGGAGCTGAGAAAACATTATAACTTCTCGAAGTTATGAGCAATGCAACTTTTTCTGCTCTCGAATTAGTGACTGATGAACTGAATGCTATGAGAACTGTGGTACTCCAGAACCGCATGGTTCTCGACTTCACCCTAGCGACAAGAGGTGGTATGTGTGCTTTAATCAAAGAAGAATGCTGCTCTTATATTCCTGACAACCAGCATGAGATAAATGACCATCTTGAGGTGATCCAGCAAGTGTCGGCCATGACCAAACCAGGCCCAAACACTCTGAAGGACTTTTTACAAAATTTGTTTGGGAGGGAGGGGTTCCATCCTAATGAACATCCTGATTGCCATTTGTGTGGGATTACTCCTTTTAGGAGCATGCATTCATTGTGGTATTCCCTGCATGAAGAAGTTAATCAAAGATTTTATAGACATGTCAGTTTCTGAGACTTTGTATCAAAGTGCTGAAATTGAAGAGTTGTTGAAAAGTGAAACACTTTCATAAGTCTAAACTAAATGACTCTCTTTTCTGCAAATAGGTTCATAGGTTCATAGGTTCATACTAGGCTATCTGCCCTGGGGCAATTATAAGCCTAGCCCGATTCTGTATGGCTTACGCCACCCCTTGATTTGAGTATATACTGTGCCCTTTTTAAGGTTTAGTTTACTGTGCCTCTGTCTAATAGTGACACGGGAGTAATCCCTGGGAAAAACCTACGATCCCCCATCCACTTATCGAGATTCTTCTTGAAGAGATTCAGTGAGGTGCTCTGCCTCACATGAACGGGGATTCTATTCCAGAACGAAGGGAGCCTCTGGGTTATGAACCTGTCCCTCCAGCAAGTTCTATTTATTTCTGTGCTGAGGTTCAAGTCCCACAGTGTGGCTCTAAGGGATTTAGATTTACTGAGGTGGAGCATGTCCATTAATTCTGGATTTGACATAGCTTTGTATGTCAGGCACAGATCGCCTCAAAGTAGGTGGTATGCAACTGAGTAGAGCTGGAGTTTTTTTAACTGAGCAGCATATGGCATCTGTTTGAGACCCTTGATCCTCTTGGTGAGATACTTTTGGGGTCTTTCTAATTGCTGCAGGTGTCAGGTAAGGTACATCCCAAAAGGGGCATTGTATTCTATGATGGGCCTGATGAGGGATGAATAAAGGGGCACGATTACCTCTCTTGATCTAGATGTGAAACCCTTCGTGATGAGGTGGGCTATGTAGAAGGTCTTTCTAACCACTTTGGCAATGTGGTTTTCAAAGGAGAGATTGCTATCAACTTGGGTCCCCAGGTCCCTAATAACTTTCTCTGTACTTAATGGGTTTCCGCCTATGTGGTAATTTGTGGGCATATTGTTTTGCCAGAGGGTATGACTATACATTTTTGGCATTTAGCTTTAAACCATGGCACTGGCACCAGTTATCTGTCTCTGTGAGACCTTTTTGAAGGATGTTTGTGTCAGCTGGAGAGTTGATTATGGCACCCAGTTTGCAGTCGTCTGCGAACTTGGTGGGCCATAGTCCTCACGTTGCCTGTACCTCGGAAAAGTATATACTGAACAAGAGTGGTCCCAGGACAGAACCCTGTGGGACGCCACTTGTGACCGGTTTTGAGTCCGACATGGCTCCAGCAACTCTCACTCTGTGGGTTCTGTCTTTGAGCCAGTTTGTGACCCATCTTGTGACATATGGGTTTATATTTAAGCTGGATAGCTTATCTATGATGCCCGAGTGGGGTATTGTGTCAAATGCCTTTGCAAGGACCAGATAGGCTGTGTGGACTAACTTCCCTTCATCTATAGCTTTGGTGACTGTTTCAAAGAAGTCAACCAGGTTCAAAAGGCAGGATCTGCCCTTGACAAAGCCGAACTGGGTAGGATCTAGTGTCTGTAGGTCCCCAATGTCTTTGTTTATGAGCTCCATGATGATCCTCTCCATAGTCTTGCAGACTAAGCTAGTCAGGCTTATGGGGCAATAGTTTCCAGGGTCCGTAGATGCTCCACCTTTGTGGAGTGGGGCCACTGTTGCTGTACGCCATTCTGTGGGTACATATCCTGTAGTGAGGCTGAGATTGTATAGCTGTTTTATTTGAGGGATTAGTTCATAGGTTCATAAGTTCGTACTAGGCTATCTGCCCTAGGGCATTTATAAGCCTAGCCAGAATGTGTTTGGCTTTCGCCACCCATTTTAAATTTATTTTGCTATGCCCTTTTTCGAGGTTAGTATACTGTGCCTCTGTCTAACAGTGACACAGAAGTGATACCCAGGGTAAACCAACGATTTCCCATCCACTCATCAAGATTCCTCTTGAAGAGAGTCAATGAGGGACTCTGCCTAACCTGGACTGGGATTTTATTCCAGAGTGAAGGGAGCCTCTGGGTTATGAATCTGTCCCTTCAGCATGTCCTATTTATTTCAGTGCTGAGGTTCAAGTCTCTCGAGCGCGTAGCTCGATGGGATTTGGATTTTCTGAGGTGCAGCATGTCCATTAATTCCAGGTTGGACATGGCTTTATAAATCAGGCACAGATCGCCTCTGAACAGGCGGTATGCCACTGAGTAGAGCTGGAGTTTATTTAACCGGGCAGCATATGGCATCTGTTTGAGCCCTTTGATCCTCTTGGTAAGGTACTTTTGGGGTCTTTCCAGTTGCTGCAGGTGTCTGGTAAGGTACATCCCAAAAGGGGCATTGTACTCAATTATGGGCCTGATGAGGGATGAGTAAAGAGGCACGATGACCTCCCCTGATCTAGATGTGAATCCCTTCATGATTAGGTGGGCTATATAAAATGTTTTCTAACCACTTTGGCCACGTGGTTGTCAAATGAGAGATTGCTATCAACTTGGGTCCCCAGGTCCCTAATTACTTCTTCTGTACTTAATGGATTACCACCTATACGGTAATTTGTGGGCACTTTGTTTTGCCAAAGGGATGACTATACACTTTTGGCATTTAGCTTGAGGCCATGGCTCTGGCACCAGTTGTCTGTTTCTATGAGGCCCTTTTGGAGGATGCTTGTGTCGGCTGGAGAGTCGATTATGGTGCCCAGTTTGCAGTCATCTGCGAACTTGGTCAGCCACAGTCCTTCCGTGTTGGCCTGTACCTCCGAGAAATATATACCGAACAAGAGAGGTCCCAGGACTAAGCCTTGTGGGACACCACTTGTAACTGGTTTGGAGTCTGACATGGCTCCAGCAATTCTAACCATGTGGGTTTTGTCCTTGAGCCAGTTTGCAATCCATCTAGTGACATAGGGGTTTATATTTAAGCTGGTGAGCTTATCTATAATGCCCGAGTGGGGTATTGTATCGAAGGCTTTTGCGAGGTCCAGGTAGGCTGTGTGGACCACCTTCCCCTCGTCAATGGCCTTGGTGACTGTTTCAAAGAAATCAACCAGGTTTAAGAGGCAGGATCTGCCCTTAACAAAGACGAACTGGGTAGGATCCAGTGTTTGTAGGTCCCCAATATCTTTATTTATGAGGTCCATGATGATCCTTTCCATAGCTTTGCAGACCAAGCTAGTCAGGCTTATGGGGCGATAGTTTCCAGGATCCGTTGAGGCACCACCTTTATGGAGAGGGACCACTGTTGCTGTACGCCACTCTTTGGGCACATATCCTGTAGTAAGGCTGAGATTGAACAGTAGTTTTATGTTTGGGTTTAGCTCTTCTTGGAGTTCATGTAGGGGCAGCCGGGACACCATCTGGTCCCATTGATGCTGTGTTTTTTGCTTTGGAGAGGGCGGCTCTTACCTGAGCATCTGAGATGTCAGTTGGCAGCACTCTGCTGGGATAGATATTTGCCCTTTTGGTGGGGAGGGGGGGAGAGAAGTTTGCGCTGAACCTGTAAGCTAGGATGTTGGCAGTGTCTGTGGGTTCGGTGTATTTTTTGTCATTTTGGACTAATTCTGAGCATATCTGGAAATTACCACCCAGGTTCCTAACATAACTAAAGAAAGCCTTGTGATTATCCTTAGTGTCTTGTGCAATTTTTCTCTCGAAGCTGGCCTTAGACAATTTTATGTGTGCCCGTAGTTTTTTGCTAATACTGATCAGTGATGCCTTCCCTTTTTGGGATTTTGCTGTATCATTTAGTAGCTTCCTCCTTCTATTGTTTAGTTTGTTTATGGCTGGGGTCCATCAGACAGGACGTCTGCCTTTGGAGGATTGGGTCTTGGTTTTATTTGGGATCGCATGATCCATGCATTCCTGAAGGTGTTCATAGAATCGTTTATAAAGGATTCTGCGGTCTGGGCATTATTTTCCACAGGCCGGGGCTTTGAAGGATTCCACCTCAGTTTTGAGGAGTGTGAAATTTGCTTTAGAGAAGTTTTTCACTGTGGTTTTCTGGGCAGGGGGTGGGGTCGGGATGTGAATATCCAGTGAGATTAGTTTATGGTCTGATCTTACCAGTGAGGGATACACTTCTGGTCTGGAGCATAGAGTCCCCATGTTGGTGATGATCTGGGTCCAGTATGTTTTCCCCTCTTGTGGGAGTGGTAACAAGTTGTTCCATAGCATTTCAGTTTATAAATTCTAGGAACCTTTGGGCTAGGGTGTTGGAGCTAGAGTAATGCTCCCAGTCTATGCTTGGGTAGTTGAAGTCGCCCAATATAATGGTGTTTGGAGAGACCTTCTTATTTTCCAGTGTTCTCAGGAAGGCTGAGTGGGGTTCCTGGGTTTGGGAGGGTGGTCTGTAGCAGGCTATAAACTGGAAGGCAGTTTACCCACTGTTAGTTGCACATGGATAGTCTCTGATGCTTCGTGCTTTGCCACCAACCTGGAGGTGTGGGTATCTTTGATGAATATCGATACTCCCCCTCCTTTTGTGGTTCAGTCCAAGTTTTGGGGCCGAAAAGCATGGTATGAGGTATAACCTGGTAGTGCTGGGGTGCTCGGAGCCCTGAACCAGGTTTCTGTTACTGCACAGATATCGATGTTCTCCATGCTAAGGAGAGTTTCGAGTGCGTGCATCTTGAGGTTTAGACTTCTGGCGTTGAGTAGCATTACTCTTAGTTTCTTATCCCTTGTGATACCTATGGAGGTGGGTTTGTCTTTTGAGCCTTGCCTAAAAAGGCACTATGGGGTAGCAAGAGCCTTTGCCAATATCCAAAGCCCAGGGTGACAGGTGCAAGCCGTCCCTAGCGAAGCATCGTGGCTTGTCGAGCATATCATCCCAAGCTGACAGGCATTGGATCCCCTTTGAATGACACCAGTACTTAAGCCAATTGTTGAAATTGATCATCTTGTCTTCATATTGTGGCATCATTCTTGGTGAGGGTAAGATGCTACTCAAGGTCAGGGTCATACCGGCCTGGGCTACATGCTCAGAGAGCTCCTTTATGTCTCTTTCATGTAGTCCAGGGAGGTACGTCTCAGGTCATTCACACCAGCATGGACAATGACTGAGTCATATTTGTACTTGCCTTGGAGTGACCTGAGTGCTTGTGTTATGTGGCGGATCCTAGCACCCAACAGGCAGCTCACCGTGACCCTCTCCTTGTTCAGCCTGGTGAGCGGGACATCAGTGTGCCTGACGATAGAGTCACCTATTACAAGTGTATCAGGTGTGTTGTTTAGTCTTAAGGGCTGTGACTGTTTGGCACACTGGCTTTGTGAGATATGTGTTGCACGTGTTTTGTTTTAGGGTAGCGGCTGCTTGGGTGTCTGCTTTGGAGGTCTCTGCTGCTTCGGCAGATCTTTATTTAGAGTCTCAGTATGTTTTGTGTGATTATGTGTTTGGTTTGCTGTCGTGGTAGGTCTATGTGAGACTGGAATTGTAGTGAGTGTGGTTTCCTTCTCCTCCTGACTGGTTATGCCAGTACTGAGTTGAGAGAGCTTAGCCTCCAGTTTGGCTATATGGTTGCATCTCTCACATGTGTTGGAATTTGTTGGGAGGAGGAGAGGGTTGTCTGTGTACATGAGGCAGTTTTAACATTGCCTCAAGATTCCCAGATTCACCAGCTGGACCGGAGAGGAGATTGACAACTGACCTTTGGACATGCTAGAATAATATTTGGAATTCCTTAATAATTGAAAACCAGGGCCAGTGGGGAGTGAGGGTGTAGTGCTTTTAATTTTTAGTGCTGACTTATATAATTGCTTTAGTGAGCAAGTGCCAGGTAACTTAAGTGCAATGTGTTACAGGTAACTTAAATGCAAAACGACAAACAGTAACTTTCTTTCAAGTGAAACAAGGAAATAAGTACAGTAAGCAATGCAGATATCACTAGTGATCCACAGAAGCACTGAGAAGCCACGTATTAGGTGGAATTAGCGTTCCAGGGAAATAACAAGCAAACAAACAACAAGCATATAAACAAAGCTAGATTCAGCAGGCCTGGATCTAGTCTATGCTACAGCAAACAAGGTGTACCAATTTCAGTAAGATACAGTTCAAATATTCAGGCACTATAAACCTTTAACCAGAAATTCCCAGCTCAGAAGGGCAGAGTCCAGCCTCTTCTCCCACAAGAGTGCAGACCACAAACCTTCTTAATGTAAAATAACTGGCCTGAAGCCCAAGTGCTTAAACCAGAACTAATACACTTTAAGAATACCAGACAGTGGGCTCTCAGTCAGCAGTTCCCAACTTAGAAGAATGAAAGCTACCTGTCCTGCCACCACAGTGCATGCCACAAACCTTCCTAATGTAAAACAACTGGTCTGAAGCCCAAGTGCTTAATCCAAAAGACTTAGAATGATAGCTACACTTTAATCAAGTTACTACCAAGCAGTAATAAATACAATTGAATACTTTAGAGAATGTCTGGATTAGTGCTCAAGTTACACAAACAAAGCTAGATCCAGCAGGCCCGAATCCAGTCTATGCCACAGCAAACAAGGCACACCAACTTCAGTAAGAAGCAGTTCAGATATGCATGCACTATAAGCCTTCAACCAGAAATTCCCAGCTCAGAAGGGCAGAGTCCAGCCTCTCCTCCCACAAGAGTGCAGACCACGAACCCTCTTAATGTAAAATAACTGGCCTGAAAGCCCAAGTGCTTAAACCAGAATTAATACACTTTTAGAATAACAGACACTGAGCCCTCAATCAGCAGTTCCCAACCTAGAAGGATGTAAGCTACCTGTTCTGCCACTACAGTGCAGACCACAAACCCTCTCAGTGCAAAACAACTGGTCCGAAGCCCAAGTGTTTAAACCAAAAGGCTTAGAATGAGTTACACCAAGCAGTAATAAATACAATTGAGTACCTTTAAGATGATGCAAAAGTAAAAAAGTAGGTAGAAACACAAGTACAGTAAAAGCAGATGAAATATTTTTTTTTTTTTCTGAACAAGTGCTGAGATCAAAGAAACAGATTTGAGTGCTGAAACTAGAAAACTTGTATTTTTAAGAAAAAAAAAACTAAGCTAGAAGGCTTCCCTCCAACACAGAAGGGCTTGGGGGCTCAGAAGCCTACAAATAGTCTATACCATTTAACAGGAAAGGCAGGAAACAAGGTTATATTTTTTTTTTCTGTTTCCCAGATGCTCTCTTTGTACACAGTAGGAGTGCCTGAAATCAGAATATGATCTCACTGCACTCAGTTGAGTGAGCAAATGAGATGGGCCCAGAAGGAGTATCCAAACACAAATTTACAAGAGGGGCGGGCAGTTGCAAGGCCACTAAGATTAACACCAAAACAAAAACAGGGAAGGTGGGTGGGACTAACTGAAGAGCAGAGTGAAAACTTCCAGTTCAGTTAATATTCCTTCCACACAGTTAAAATCAATTTAAATACTGTATTTTTTGAAAAAAAAATAGCAGATAAAGGTACTTAAATTCTCTTATACGTCCAGTTGAATATAGCAAGTTCTTAGCCGCCAAAGGTGAGGTTTTAAGCAGAAAATATTTCACACTGTACCACTTAAATAGGCAAGGACAGGAAATCAAAGAATGTGACTACCTCCACACCTGTAATTACTAGCAAATAACAAAATTCAGCAAACACTGACTAACTTCCAGTTCAGTTAATATTCCTCCCACAAGGTTAAAATCAATTTAAATACTGCATTTTTTGGAAAAAAAAAGAGCAGATAAAGGTACTTAAATTCTCTTATACGTCCAGTTGAATATAGCAAGTTCTTAGCGCGCCAAAGCTGAGGTTTTTAAGCAGAAAATAATTCACACTGTACCACTTAAACAGGCAAGGACAGGAAATCAAAGAATGTGACTACCCCCACACCTGTAATTACTAGCAAATAACAAAATTCAGCAAACACTGACTAACTTCCAGTTCAGCTAATATTCCTTCCACAAAGTTAAAATCAATTTAAATACTGTATTTTTTTGAAAAAAAAGGAACAGATTAAGATACTTAAATTCTCTTATGCGTCCAGTTGAATATAGCAAGTTCTTAGCCGGCCAAAGCTGAGGTTTTTAAGCAGAAAATATTTCACACTGTACCACTTAAATAGGCAAGGACAGGAAATCAAAGAATGTGACTACTCCCACACCTGTAATTACTAGCAAATAACAAAATTCAGCAAACACTGACTAACTTCCAGTTCAGCTAATATTCCTTCCACACAGTTAAAATCAATTTAAATACTGTATTTTTGGGAAAAAAAGGAGCAGATAAAGGTACTTAAATTCTCTTAATCGTCCAGTTGAATATAGCAAGTTCTTAGCCGGCCAAAGCTGAGGTTTTTAAGCAGAAAATATTTCACACTGTACCACTTAAATAGGCAAGGACAGGAAATCAAAGAATGTGACTACCCCACACCTGTAATTACTAGCAAATAACAAAATTCAGCAAACACTGACTAACTTCCAGTTCAGCTAATATTCCTTCCACACAGTTAAAATCAGTTTAAATACTGTATTTTTTGAAAAAAAAGAGCAGATAAAGGTACTTAAATTCTCTTATACGTCCAGTTGAATATAGCAAGTTCTTAGCTGGCAAAAGCTGAGGTTTTTAAGCAGAAAATATTTCACACCGTACCACTTAAATAGGCAAGGACAGGAAATCAAAGAATGTGACTACCCCCACACCTGTAATTACTAGCAAATAACAAAATTCAGCAAACACTGACAAACTTCCAGTTCAGCTAATATTCCTTCCACACAGTTAAAATCAATTTAAATACTGTATTTTTTTGAAAAAAAGAGCAGATAAAGGTACTTAAATTCTCTTATATGTCCAGTTGAATATAGCAAGTTCTTAGCCGGCCAAAGCTGAGGTTTTATGCAGAAAATATTTCACACTGTACCAATTAAATAGGCAAGGATAGGAAATCAAAGAATGTGACTACCCCACACCTGTAATTACTAGCAAATAACAAAATTCAGCAAACACTGACAAACTTCCAGTTCAGCTAATATTCCTTCCACACAGTTAAAATCAATTTAAATACTGTATTTTTGGAAAAAAAAGAGCAGATAAAGGTACTTAAATTCTCTTATACGTCCAGTTGAATATAGCAAGTTCTTAGCCGGCCAAAGCTGAGGTTTTTAAGCAGAAAATATTTCACACTGTACCACTTAAATAGGCAAGGACAGGAAATCAAAGAATGTGACTACCCCACACCTGTAATTACTAGCAAATAACAAAATTCAGCAAACACTGACTAACTTCCAGTTCAGCTAATATTCCTTCCACACAGTTAAAATCAGTTTAAATACTGTATTTTTTTGAAAAAAAGAGCAGATAAAGGTACTTAAATTCTCTTATACGTCCAGTTGAATATAGCAAGATCTTAGCCTGCCAAAGCTGTGGGTTTAAGCAGAAAATATTTCACACTGTACCACTTAAATAGGCAAGGACAGGAAATCAAAGAATGTGACTACCCCCACCTGTAATTACTAGCAAATAACAAAATTTAGCAAACACTGACTAACTTCCAGTTCAGCTAATATTCCTTCCACACAGTTAAAATCAATTTAAATACTGTATTTTTTGGAAAAAAAAAAGAGCAGATAAAGGTACTTAAATTCTCTTATACGTCCAGTTGAATATAGCAAGTTCTTAGCTGGCCAAAGCTGAGGTTTTTAAGCAGAAAATATTTCACACTGTACCACTTAAATAAGTTCCTCTTGTAGTTCCTCTTAAGTTCCACTTAAATAAGTTCCTCTTGTAGTTCCTCTGTAGTTCCTCTTAAGAACCCTTAAGTTCCTCTTGTAGTTCATGTAGGACACAACCTGGGATGCCATCTGGTCCCATGGAAGCAGTGTTTTTTTGCTTTGGAGAGGGCAGCCTTCACCTGAGCATCTGAGATGTTTGGGAGGCAGCACTCTGCCGGGATAGATACTTGCTCTTTTGGGGGGGAGGAGGTGGAGAAGTTTGCACTGAACCTGTCTGCCAGGATATTGGCGATGTCTGTGGGTTCAGTGTATTTTTTGTCATTTAGAATCAACTCAGAACAAGTCTGGGAGTTGCATCCCAGGTTTCTAACATAACTGAAAAAAGCCTTATGATTGTCTTTGGTGTCCTGTGCAATTTTTCTCTCGAAGCTGGCCTTGGAGGATTTTATGAGGGATCGTAATTTTTTGCTAGTCCTGATCAGAGATGCCTTCCCTATTAGGGATTTTGCTCTATCATGTAGTAGCTTCCTCCTTCTGTTGTACAGTTTATTTATGGCAGGGTCCACCAGACTGGACGCCTGCCTTTGGATGTTGGGTCTTGGTTTTGTTTGGGATAGCATGATCCATGCATTCCTGGAGATGTCCGTAGAATGCATTTATATAGGATTCTGCAGTTTGGGCTGTAGTTTCCACTGGCCCTGGGGCCTTGAAGGATTCCACTTCAGTTTTGAGAAGTGAGAAGTTCGCTTTTGAGAAGTTTTTCACTGTGGTTTTCTGTGCTGGGGGTGGGGTCGGGATGTGGACATCCAGTGAAATTAATTTATGGTCTGATCTTACCAATGAGGGATATACTTCTGGTGTGGAGCATAGAGTCCCCATGTTGGTAATGATCAGGTCTAGTATGTTGTCCCCTCTTGTGGGAGTGGTGACTAGTTGTTCCATAGCATTTGAGTTTATAATTTCCAGGAATCTTTGGGCTAAGGTGCTGGGGCTTGAGTAGTTCTCCCAGTCAATGTTTGGGTAGTTGAAGTCGCCCAATATAATGGTGTGGAGAGATCTTCATGTTCTCCAATGTTTTCAGGAAAGCCGAATGGGATTCCTGACTTTGAGAGGGTGGTCTGTAGGATGCTATAAACTGAAAAGCAGTCTTGCCCACTGTTAGTTGCACATGGATGGTCTCCGATACTTTGTGCAATGCCACTAACCTGGAGGTGTGGATATCCTTGATAAATATGGAAACTCCCCTCCTTTTGTGGTTCGGTCCGGGTTTTGGGGCGAAAAGCATGATATGAGGTATAGCCTGGTAGTGCTGGGGTGCTCTCTGGAGCCTTGAACCAGGTTTCTGTCACTGCACAGATATCGATGTTCTCCATACTGAGGAAGCAGTGCGTGCATCTTGAGGTTAAGACTTCTGGCGTTTAGCAGCATTACCCTTAGTTTCTTGTTCCTTGTGCTGTCTATGGGGGTGGGTTTGACTTTTGAGCCTTGCCTAAAAAGGCACTATGGGGCTGGCAAGAGCCTTTGCCAATATCCGAAAGCCCAGTGGTGACAGGTGCAAGCTGTCCCTAAGCGAAACAACGTGGCTTGTCGAGCATGTCATCCCAGGCTGACAGACACTGGATCCCCTTTGAATGACACCAAAATTTTAGCCAATTGTTAAAATCGATCATTTTTCTTTGTACTGTGGCATCATTCTAGGTGAGGGTAAGATGCTGCTCAAGGTCAGGGTCATACCAGCCTGGGCTACATGATCAGAGAGCTCCTCTATGTCTCTTTTCATGTAGTCAGGGAGTGCGTCTCAGGTCATTCACACCAGCATGTACAATGACTGAGTCATATTTGTAATTGCTTTGGAGTGACCTGAGTGCTTGCGTTATGTGTCGGATCCTAGCACCCGACAGGCAGCTCACCATGACCTTCTCTTTATTCAGCCTGGTGAGCGGGACGTCAGTGTGTCTGACAATAGAGTCACCCGTTAACAAGAGTATCAGGTGTGTTATTGAGCCTTAAGGGCTGTGGCTGCTTGGCACACTGACTTTGTGGGTTATGTGTTGTATGTGTTTTGTTTTGAGGTAGCGTTTGCTTGGATGTCTGCTTTGGAGGTCTCTGTTGCTTAGGTAGATTTTTATTTAGAGCCTCCGAGTATGTTTTTGTGTATTTATGTGTTTGGTTCGCTGATGTGGTGGGACTATGTGATACTGGAATTGTGTTGTGTGAGGTTACCTTCTCCTCCTGACTGGTTACACCAGTTTTGAGATGAGAGAGCTCAGCCTCCAGTTTGGCTAAATAGTTGCATCTCCTACATATATTTGAACCTGTTTGGAGGAGGAGAGGGTTGTCCGTGTACATGAGACAGTTGTAACATTACCTCAAAATTCCCAGATTCACCAGCTGGACTGGAGAGGAAACCATTGACTGACCTTTGGACATGCTAGAGCAATAGGGAAACTGGTTTTAAGATGGACCAATAGAGGACAGGGTAATCGTAGAGAGTATAAGAGTAAGTAGTGCTTATGGTTTAATAGTGCTAACTTGTAGGATTACTTAATTGGACCAGTGAAGGGCCTTAGAATGAGAATATGGTGTTTAAATTGAGAGATAGCGCAGTTCTAAGGGAAAAAGTGAAGAGCAGACTTTGTGGAGCCAGGAATAGTTTAAACCCAATTAGAAGCTGCCCGTTGTTGCGCTATGCTCAAAAATGCAAAACCAGCAAAAAGGGTTTAAGAGAGGAAGATGAAGGAGTTTTGGAATTGACCCAAAATGGCCAATAAAACTACAGTTTCAAGTCAGTAACCACTCCCACAGGGGCAGGCAGGCTGCTCAATGTTTTTCACTGCCACTGATCAACAGAGAGACTTTCCTTTAGCCCAAGCAAAAATGGCCTCACAGAAACTTACAAACAGTTCAAGAACAGCAAGCCTGTAACTGAACTTTTTAAATCTCAGAAAAGTGGGAAAAAGCAAGATTTTTTGTTTTTGTTTTTCAGAGATAGCAGAGGTTAACAAGTATCAACAAGTTATAACAGTGCAGTAAATGACCCCACACAAGAGTGCTAGGCCAAAGACAGATAAAATGCAAGTTTTGAGAAAAAACAATTTTAAAAATAAGTGCAAACAGGAAATTCAGTAAACAGCTCTAGGTTGTGCTCTAAATACAGTTACTAATGCAGAAATCAAATTTAACAAGCCAGAAAATGCTCAAAATAGGCGGCTATGCAGAAAAACTTAGCAAATAAACAGAGGAAAAATACTTAAAGTCTCAAAGGTGGCTCCTTTCTTCTCTCAGCGTTTTCTCCTCTTGGTGGGTGCTTCAACAACAGCCAACGAGCCTGAAAAGATGCCAAAACCATGAGGCAACCAGGTTTTAAGAGAGGAAGATGAAGGAGTTTTGGAATTGACCCAAAATGGCCAATAAAACTACAGTTTCAAGTCAGTAACCACTCCCACAGGGGCAGGCAGGCTGCTCAATGTTTTTCACTGCCACTGATCAACAGGGAGACTTTCCTTTAGCCCAAGCAAAAATGGCCTCATAGAAACTTACAAACAGTTTAAGAACAGCAAGCCTGTAACTGAACTTTTTTAAATCTCAGAAAAGTGGGAAAAAAGCAAGATCTTTTTGTTTTTGTTTTTCAGAGATAGCAGAGGTTAACAAGTATCAACAAGTTATAACAGTGCAGTAAATGACCCCACACAAGAGTGCTAGGCCAAAGACAGATAAAATGCAAGTTTTGAGAAAAAAACAATTTTAAAAATAAGTGCAAACAGGAAATTCAGTAAACAGCTCTAGGTTGTGCTCTAAATACAGTTACTAATACAGAAATCAAATTTAGCGAGCCAGAAAATGCTCAAAATAGGCGGCTATGCAGAAAAACTTAGCAAATAAACAGAGGAAAAATACTTAAAGTCTCAAAAGTGGCTCCTTTCTTCTCTCAGCATTTTCTCCTCTTGGTGGGTGCTTCACCAACAGCCAACAAGCCTGAAAAGACACCAAAACCACGAGGCAACCAGGTTTTTCCACGAGGCAACCATCCTGAATGGAAGAGGTTAGGAGAAGAAGCAAACAGTTTATGCTTTTGAAAATAGAGTTAAAAAGTATTAACAGGGGGGAAATGTTAGAAAAATATGTATTAATGTGTGTGCTTAATGCTAATTAGAAACTAAATGAGTTAACACGTTTTTCATTATATTTTATATACACTATTTTATATACAGCTTAGTTTTATATGAGACTAAAAGATGCTTTTGAAACTGCAGTGTCCTTTCTGAAACTTGCAAGATACCCTCTGACCTAGTAACTGCTAGCACAGCAAAATTCATGTTTATGCCTTTTGGAAATGTACTTGAGAAACAGGTTGCTAGGTCAGGAAGCAAAGAATGAACAATGCCATATTCTATAGTGTAATGATTTTTGAACAATTAGCACTGTTTGTGGTATGAGAACTTGCACAGCTGCAGAAGGAAGAGATAAAGACAAACAAAGAACTGTTGGAGAAATGAACTGCAATGTATACTTGCTTTGTGCTCAAATTAGCCATAGTACCTTGAATGGTAACATTGCATATATCTAACCGGTGGTAGCCAAGGCCACGTTGTTTTTCTTCGGAAGTTTCTCACAAAAATTGATAGTACAAGCAGAAATTCGCGAAAACAACCACTATGAAATGATGATGTTAAAACTTGTGATTTACTACGTCAGCTTGGTAGGCAATGTCTTATTAGAAAATGTATAAAAATGCTTGCATTTCCTGATTCTAGTTAGACAAACTCTGTATTAGCACGTTTTTTTCTCATTGCTGCAAGATTATAGTGCCTTTACCTGAACCTACCGTGTATTGATCATTTTTAAAGTATATTTTTCCTTTGACACCTATCATAGACTGGGTGAACTATTCTTGCACTAATGCACTGTCTCAATGACTCCTCAGCTTCATCGGTTCTAATGCACTAGACCAGCTCGTCTCATCCCCCACAAGGGGAGATAACATTCTGGACTTGTTTCTTACTAACATGTATGACTGATGCACCACTCACATAGTATGTTCTTCCCTGGTGAGATCAGATCATCTGACTGTCTCATTTGAAATTTCTCTCCCACCCAACACCTCCTAGCCATAATCAAGCTAAAAAAACTTCTCAAAAGCTGACTGCAACCTCCTAAGGGAGGGTATATGTGGCTCACACTACCAACCCCCTCAGAGGATCCAGACAACTATGCTGAATAGTACGCCAATGCAGTATACAAGCATCTGTACAACTGCATAGGCTCAGCCATACCCAATAGAACTAAAACCTGCTCATCAAGGAAATACAAACCTGTTTGGTGGACATCCTTTATCAACAGGCTTTACAACAAAAGGAAACTGTTTTCCAAGGGTAAAAAGGGAACACATTCCAAATTGTAAAAACTCCCTCTTTAGCCTCAACAAGCAAATTAGATCACTAGTGAAAACCTCCAAGGCAAATTATGAATCAAAACTAGCCTCCATAACAAAGGGAAACCATACAGTATTCTTCAGCTACTTCAAGAACCTCTGTGGCAACACCCAGGTTTGTTCCAAATTAGTAGTTAACAGTATCACTTACACTGATCCTGTTAACTTTGCCAACCTGCTAGCAGATAGGTTCAGTGCAATCTTCACCTCCCTGTTCCCCCCAAGGCCCTTTTGACATCCCTGATACTTGTCCCACACCTCACATCTCCATAGATCAAGTGTTAAAGGCCCTATCCAAGGCAAAGAATACAGCTTTCTTGGGACCGGAGAGTATCCCAAGATCTATTCTGCACCATCTCCAGCAAGAACTGGCTTCTCCATTGAGCATCCCATTCAACCACAGGCTAATATTGGCTTCATTCCAGCAGAGTAGAGAACTGCCATTGTCATCCCCTTGCATAAAGGTGGTGGCACTACTGACCCTGGAAACTATCACCCTATTAGCTTGACAAGTCTGCTCTATAAAATCATGGAGTGTATTTTTATGGATCTCATAAACAAGGATACAGGCAATCTCCAAGCACTTGACCCTACCCAGTTCAGATTCGTCAAGGACAGATCTTGTCTATTGAACCTGGTTGACTTCTTTGAAACTGTCCCCAAGGCCCTAGATGAGGGAAAGCCAAGGCCTTTGACACAATCCCCCACTCAGGCATCATCAAAAAGCTAACACAACTTGGAGTAAATCCATATCTCATCAGGTGGGTGGCCAGCTGTCTGACTGACAGGACCCTCAAAGTCAAAATAGGCACCTCCACCTCTGATAGCAGAACTGTCACTAGTGGAATTCCAAAGGGATTTGTCCTGGGACCCTTACTGCTTGGCATCTATTTCTCAGAGGTCTAGGCAAAGACAAAGGGCCTGTGGCTGATCAAGTTTGGGGACGACTAAGTTGGGTGCTGTCATTGGCTCATCAAATGATGTTAACATACTACAAGAGGGTCTCACAGCAACTAATGCCATATTGTCCTGAACAGACACTACTGATGTCATCAGCTATATCTGATTTATGGATGTGCACTATTCCCACTAGGGCAGGGTCTGAGAATGGCCTGGATGCCAGGCAGAAGTCACCTCATCCTATACGATACAGATTACAGTGGCATGGCTTTCAGTCTATCCACATATATGATGGCATGGTCTGTAGACACTGTGTTTTCTTGGTGAGAAACGCCTGTGGTCACTTCATCTGCTGCATGTGTCTGGTGAGGTACATGAAAAAGAGAGCATTATACTCTGTGTTAGTTCTCTGATGAGGTTCGAATACAGTGCTGTGCTATTATTTTCATATCTGAATATGATGCCATGACTTATGATGTGCACAACATAAGCTTTCAAGACCAGTGTGGACACTTGGTGGTTTAAGTTCACATTGTTATGTATGTGTATTCCCAGTGCTTGCATAACTGGGTTTCAGCATAGCGGGACTGTTGTTAATGCTGTAATTACCAGGGAATTCCACTTTGTAGAAGGACAAAATAAAGACACATTTTTGTATTTATTTGTAGACCATGTGTCTTTGATACCAATGTTCTGTGTTAGCCCCTCTTGTAGTATGTTATCATCATAGGTGGACTCAATGATTGCAAAAAATATGCACGAATCAGCAAACATGGTAAGCCAAAGGTTGTAAACTTTAGTCTGAACTGTTGAAAAATGGATTCCAAACAGTAAAGGGCCAAGCACAGATCCCTAGGGTACACCAGTGGTGACAGCTCTACTGGTACAGATTGATTCATCAGCTTTAACAGTATGTGTTCTGTCAGTGAGCCAACTGGTTATCCATCTAGTGATCTAAAGCTGTATTCCCAGCTAGGAGAGTTTCTCAATGATACCTAAGTGGAGGGTTGTGTTCAAACCCTAGGCCAGATGAGGATAGCCAGTAGCACTGTCGTACCTTCATCCAGATCTATCACACAGAATCAATGAGCTGTGACAACATTACAGATTGCCTATCATGTGACTGATAAAATACACCTTCCTGACACCGCTGAATACACGCTTCAACACACCCTCCACACAGACTATGTTCCTGTAGAAGGGTATACATCAACATGCATCTGTCTGAGGTGTGGGGGGACAGCACCCAAAGCATGTATGTGTAGACACATCCTGACTCTCCTCATCTGTGAGGCAAACAAATATGTCATCGTGGACCTTTTCTAAATGGACATTAGTAATATCCCTGCTCTGTGCAACATACCCGTGTGAGTTGTTAATGCTATATCGTGCCTGATACATCTTGTAGATGTCCTCAACGAGGTCATTAAGGGCATGCATGATGACACTATCATCCTTTTGAACTTGACAATCCCAAAGCATTTGACACAAATCCATACTGAGGTATTCACTCAGCACTGTCAGATGTGGCCAAATACACCTATATTACCAAGTGGGGGGACCACTGTATCACATACATGGCATCTAAATATGTTGAAATGTTTGAAGTGACCTATATCTCAGGTCCAGTGATCAGATGTGTACATTAGGGCTGTCTGCTAGGCCATTTCCTGTCCATTATATAAGTGATAGACATCACAGATGATATATACAGCCTGTGTCCACGCAGCTGTCTGAAGTGGGCAGTCATTGACTCCTAACTATGATGTTAGTATAATACAGACAGTATCAACACAAGCCAAAGATCCACTGCCATGACAGCACCTTCAATGACACAACAACAAGGGTGGGTTGTTACATCAGGAAAAATAGTACACAACCTAAGTATAATGTAGACATTGCATCCTATAATCAGACCAATAGGTATGAGACCTGTGTCCTGTTGTAGATGGTAAGTGGAATGTCCATCAGCATGTGGTCACAGTGCTGTCTACTCCCTTGTATGTAACACAACTACTCATTATGTGAAGGACATCCACATCACAGGCTAGAACACCTCCATGGTTCACAGCCTTCATCGCACCAATAACTGAGTAGAATTCACCCTTCTTCATACACCTCCCTACACATCTTCCAGTGATGTATAACTGAAGTGCACCACCTTTGTCACAGCGAGCCGTCACACATCTTATTGGCCATACCTAGGTATTATGTTTTTGCACAAACATTGCTGTTTGATGGTGCAGAACCCCCATCAAGTTGTTACACCAGATGCATGTGTGCTAAATGGCATGGGTAACATTTGTGGCAGTGTGGATTGTGCCATATAAATATATATATATATATATATATATATATATATATATATATATATATATATATATATATATATATATATATATATATATATATATATATACACATATATGCCATATCATAATAGCCATACAAGTGTGTTTGCGCAGAATCATCTCTGATCACACTAAATCACATATGTTATGTCAGAGACATAGGATTACTAGTGGTATTATTCTGACATTGTCCATGACTGTGCTTGCTTCTTTTAATATCATCCATGATCCTTTCCCTGTGTTTCACTTGCTGGAGACCTCTGCTGAGATTACACTCATATTCAGGCAGACCAGTTTCACAGCTTCACAATATGCACCCTACCCAATTGTATATAACATCCCTGATAGATGTCCTTGGCATTGTTCATGTAAGGATGCTTATCTCACACAGACATCTTCCCCATTCTTATGTCACCTTGTCACATAATACACATTTTCACTGTGCAGTCCCTACTATACCATATTGATATGTGATTGGTGTTGCTGTTACAACTGTGTTCTATTGACATGCCATCATCTGCTGTACATTAGGTTGTTTTACCTGTCTTCTTTCCCTGTGTTCATTCCAGCAATTCATCTGTGTATTGCTATTTGATGCACACAGTTGCCCTGTTTATTTTACATGGTAGTCCATGTACCCTTACAGATCATTTATACAACTTCAGTACGGAATGCCAGGAATGGAATTTCACAGCAATCTGCACCGTATTCTCTGTCCTGTACTGTGTTTGGATCATATATATAACATACCTTTCAATTGTCCAGATTTTCACAGAATGTCCACATTTTTGCCTTATATATCTTTTGGTCTGTTCGTTATAAAATTTGTGGTTTTCTGCCATATGATTGAGATGATTTCAGGACTGATGTGACTCAAATAATTGCATGCGTTTGAGTTTCAAACTTCAAATCCTTCAGAAAATGTATCTTAACACAAACCCCTTGTTATTCTAGCACATTTCTAAGTTTAAAAGAGCAAATATGTAAAAAAATCTGTCCTTGTTTCTGGGTCATTTTCCCCCATTGTGTTGGGCTTAGTACAGACATCTGTCTTGCACTAAAAAAATTAAGGGCTATGAGAACTGTTATATGTTAAGACCTGGTGATAATTGTGGCATTCCACATAAAACCACTAACCTTCTGTGCTCTGAGTTGAACAGGTTTGCTCTCTGTGTTGTTTTATATGGTTTTCTGGCCGGCAACACTTTTGCCAGCCATGAAACTGGTCTTATTTACATTTAAACACAGTGCACGGCATGAATATATATTTACTGGTGCTGCTCACCACACACACATGCACACACGTAAACTCTGTGCAGGCTTTGCGTGAATCCTACATGGAGTTTACTGAATCCCAGGGCTGAAATATTTTACAATTCAGACAATTATGAAATGATCAAGAAATTTAGGTTTGGGGTATGGGAGTGAAGTTTAAGGTAGGAGAGTGACAAGGGAATGTAGATTAAGGGAGTGAGAAAGAATTTATATTTTGGGGAAAAGACAGTCATTTAGGTGTAAGACGTAAGAAAATTATTTAAATGTGTGTAGCGAGGTAATTTTTTCAGTAGGATTAGGGACCAAGGTTTCAGATAAGAGTTAGAAAACAGATGGGAGGTTTAGGGCTAGTGTTAGGGTTTTGTTTGGGCTATATAATCTATTAGAAATGGGTTGTGGGAGACACTGCAATTTATTAGAATCAGACCAATGGGAAATAATTTGCTTGTCATTTCAAGCAAGTGGCAACAAGCAAGTCAGCTGTCAGCTAAAAACATGCAAGCACTTACATTAGATCCTGCTGAAGATTATACAATTTCACTATATTCTTGAATGATCCTGTTTACTGTCGCTCTTCACTGCATGTGTTGGAATCATTCCCTCAAGGAGTCCACTGTAAAAGGAACTTCCAGAGTGAGCATTCAGAGTTTACAAATGTAAATTAATAACAAATAACAAACATATATGTCCAGATGAATGAGTAATAATGAAATAGTTGCTGGAAATTGTGATTTTGTTTATACATTTACTTGCTTCTGAATATACACTGTTTTAACGTTACTGTATGGTATTGACCATTTTGTGTGCGTGTGTGTGTGTGTGTGTGTGTGTGTGTGTGTGTGTGTGTGTGTGTGTGTGTGTGCGTGTGTCTGTGTGTGCGTGCGTGCGTACGAGCATGCTTGATTTAATTTCTGTAGTCCTTGCACAATATACTACTTTAGGACAACTGGGGGACTGAGCTGGGCTCCTCAATGGTCTTCTGGCTCACACGCTTAGTAAGTACATATGACATAGGATGCCTGTAGTGGTAGTCTGAACTTATCACAAAATGTAGTCCTCTAAGTTATTGTACTTGTTCTGGTTTATTATGCAACTCAGCAGCGGAGCAACTAAAAGAACACAGTCTGAACTGGTGCATCATTAGTAAGAGAGCAATGTTATTTACTTATTAAATGACATGCTGTTATAAGGGGGATCAGCAGAGTCAATGCAATGCAGTGTGATCCCAGCAAGTATAGTTTTAAGGGTTAGAAGTCCTAGCAAACACTGCCTGGAGCACTATCTGAGAAGATGTAGACCAGTAGCTGGCAGGGCAAAAATTAAAGACTGTGGGTATGAGTCAATGACTGTTGAGAAGACATAACTAGCATGGTAAACAATCTTTGCTGAAGGGTGTAAATTTGAAGACATCAAATGCTACAAAATGTTTTGGCAAATACTGATCAGAATTATGATTGTTGTTTGTCCAGTAGCTAGCATCATGTTTAAGGAAGGCTTTGGTCTTTAGTTAGTGACAGGAGGTTGGGAAAACAAGAAGGGGCCATTGAATTTGAGATACAAGGTATTGTTGAATAAATAGCTTCAAAATCTTCAAGTTGGGCTATGGAATCAGAACTGGCTAATGGATGCTTTCAATTCAGGGTTGCCTGGAAGCATTGCACACTGGCAGATATGTGACACTCTGTACTATTGCTGGAATTTTGGTGGAAGTGGTAGACATCAGGACATTCTTGAATACTCTAAAAGGCACATCAACATCAGAGAAAATAATAATTATATAATAAAGGCTAATTACTATTAAAAAGGTACACCCTAATTGGACAATGTAATCAGCGTATGTGTTGTAAACTCAGCAATACCAAGAGGAAGGGGTTTGGCTAGATGTACCTATTAAAAAAGAATATTACAACTAAACTCTTCAACTCTCCCCCAAAACAAATATAAGGAGAGACATTACTGAACTGCAAGTAGCACAATATCACCACCTATAGGTTTCATGCTTATAGTTTATCACTTTCATCCAAATCATAAAAAAATACCATTGCAGTTCTTCAGAACATTAAATTTGTCCGTGGAGATATCATGACTTGTTTTGTTTTCAGTTCACTTTGAGGTTTAACAGAGACCCTTTTGCCTGTTGGTTACATTTTAAAACAAAAGTACTGATAATTCAGGATTGCAGTGTTGCCAATGAGAAGTCCTACTAGCTGTAGCTATTACAAAGAATAGTTATAACTATACTTGTACATCTCTATACTCTAAAAAAAACAGATATTACAAGAGATATTAAAAAAAGAAAAAACAAAATTGCTGAGAGTTTGGGAGTCTGCAAACAACTTCATGTAAACAGTCAGATGCCTATGGATTCCTTTGTCTTTACAAAAACGAGATAGAAGTATGCTGTCCTAAAGTAAAGAAAGGCAATCTGTACAAGCTCAGACTACATGCAGTGCACTCTCAGTTTGAGCAATGTAAACACAACGGTAATATTTCTGCACCTCAGTCAGCATTACTAAGTATTTAAAAAATGCCTTCATGACCAAATCATGCAACCATGAGCAAAGCAAACATTACTGCACCCAAGCATGGGATATTCCTAAAAAAATAACATATCTTTAGCCATTGCATATACTTAGAGATGTTTTTGCAGAACCATGGTGTAACACCAGAGGGAGAGTATGCAGTGGGGTATTCCTTAATCCTGATGTCTCACAGTATACATACAGCTTGAAGAAACTTAGGGTAAGGAGATCAGTGCAGACCTTTAATCTTTGTCATAACAAGTCATCAGTTATTCAGAAAGAATTACCAGCTACCTTGAAAATATGTCTTACCTGCAAGGTTAATACTTGAATAATGCCTTCGGATTGTGAGAGTTAATGGGAGAGATTTATTACTAATTGGATTGCTTTGATTCTGGGGGAAAAGCCTAAGGGATTAAATGCTCTTGTCAGTTAGCAATACATTTCTTCATTACATCTCAAGGCATTATTGCTAGCATGTATTTTTTAAAGTTTTATTGATTTTTAGCATGGTTTACACAAAAACCACTGTTGTACAGCGGTGGTGTTGTTGCCTCACAGCAAGAGGTTCTCCTGTTTGATTCTCGATTGGAGTGCCTTCTGTGTGGAGTCTGCATGTCCTCCCCACTGTCAAGTGGCTTCCAAAAGACATGCGTGAATGGGCATGCCTTCGCTGAAGGTTGGGCATCGGGCTGGCAACTCGGCACCATAAAAATCAACTGCCAATCATTAGCAGACCAGAGTTCTGCTGTAGCGACCCCTAACCTGGAAAAAGCCAAAAAGAAAAAAAAGCATGGTTTGTAGTGACTATATAACTGGATTATCTTTTTCTTCTAGTTTACAGGAGAAAGTCATATTAATTATGAAGAAATATACCATGAGACTTTAAAGGTATTAAGCTAGTCTATGTTTAAAAACAACAATGATGAAAATATTCATAGACAAGATGCAAACTGAATTGGAACGTAACATAACTGAGAGAAGATATGTTTACTAAGTAATGTCTTTTGGCTTTTCCTGGTTAGGGGTCGCCACGGCTGAACTCTGGTCCGCTAATGATTGGCAATGGATTTTTATGGTGCCGAATTGCCAGCCAGACACCCAACCTTCAAAGAGGGCACACCCATTCATGCACGCACCTACCTGCATGTCTTTAAACGTCACTCAACTGCGGGTAGGACATGCAGACTCCACATAGAAGGCACTCCAGCTGAGAATCAAATGGGAGTACCTCTTGCTGTGAGGCGACAACGCTAACCGCTGCACCACCTTGGCATATTAGAGAAAAAGAAGTTATGTGCTTACCATAACATTCCATGTCAGTTGTTTATCTCGTCTTTATTCTCACTGATGGGTTCGGAGCCTATTCTCGGCTCCGACACGGCCGATAGCAAAGCTCAAGGTTTGCCAGTAGCTCGAGACCAAGCCCCTTATCCCACAATGTACTGCTGGAATTACCTCAGATCTTGTTTGCTGCAAGTATCATCATCATCTTCTTTCGGCTGTTCCCATTAGGGGTCGCCACAGTGGATCACCAGTTTCCATTTCTTTCTGTCCTCTGCATCTTGCTCTGTCACACCAACCACCTGCATGTCCTCTCTTACCACATCCATGAACCTTATCTTAGGGCCTTCCTCTTTTCCTGTTACCTGGCAGCTTCATCCTTAGCATCTTTTTCCCAATATACTCTGCATCCCTCTTCAGCACATGTCCAAGCCAACGTAATCTTGCCCCTCTGGCTTTGTCTCCAAACCTTCCGACCTGGGCTGACCCTCTAATATACTTATTCCTAATCCTGTCCAACCTCATCACACCCAGTGCAAATCTTAACATCTTTAACTCTGCCACATTCAGCTCAAACTTCTGCCTTTTTGTCAATGCCATTGTCTCCAACCCATATAACATAGCTGATCTCACTACTCCTCCCTCAGGGTCTGTCTGACTCTCTCAGGCACCCTATAAGGGGCCTGCCTAATAGGCCTTTGGGGTCCTGTATCCACCTGATGTTGCACCAGGTGGGTGCACCCTGGTTTACCAGTGAACATGTCCCCAAATTCCTGCAACACTTCTCGAATTTCTCAAACCTGGGTAGAAGATAGCTGCTGGGACATTGCTACCCCTTCCACTGAGGTGTCAGCCTGAGCCTCACTGAGGAGATCAGTCCCCAGATTTTCCTCAGACTCCTCCTGCAATTCACTGCAAATGCTCAGCACAAGGGCCTCCCTATCATGGTAAGGTTTCATCATGCTAACATGGTACGATTTGTGCCCCTGCCATCTGCCTAGCAGTTCCACCATGTCTTCTTGTTCTTTTGGCTGCTCCCATTAGGGGTCACCACAGCAGATTAACTGTTTCCATTTCTTCCTGTCCTCTGCATCTTGCTCTGTCACACCAACCACCTGAATGTCCTCTGTCACCACATCCATAAACCTTATCTTAGGCCTTCCTCTTTTCCTGTTACCTGGCAGCTTCATCCTTAGCATCTTTTTCCCAATATACTCTGCATCCCTCCTCAGCACATGTCCAAACCAACATAATCTTGCCTCTCTGGCTTTGTCTCCAAATATTCCAACCTGGGCTGACCCTCTAATATATTTATTTCTAATCCTGTCCATCCTTGTCACACCCAGTGCAAATCTTAACATCTTCAACTTTGCTACGTCAAGCTCTGACTCCTGCCTTTTTGTCAATGCCACTGTCTCCAACCCATATAACATAGCTGGTCTCACTACCCTCTTGTAGACCTTCCCTTTCACTCTTACTGGTACTCGTCTGTCACAAATCACTCCTGACACTCTTCACCACCCACTCCATCCTGCCTGTACTCTCTTCTTCACCTCTCTTCCACACTCACCATTACTCTGAACTGTTGATCCCAAGTACTTAAACCCATCCACCTTCGCCACCTCTACTCCCTGCATCCTCACCATTCCTCTATCCTCCCTCTCATTCACACACATATATTCTGTCTTAGTCCTGCTGACCTTCATTCCTCTTCTCTCTAGAGCATATCTCCATCTCTCCAGGGTCTCCTCCACCTGTTCCCTACTCTCACTACAGATACCCTTTTATTTATTTCTACAAGGAAGCACTTCCCGAAGAGGAAGAAGAAGTATTGAATAACCAGGATGGTACTAGCCTCTAAGTCAACTGTCAGCCAGGAGGGGGAAGGAGGGAGGGACGTAAGAATAAAGGTGAGATAAACAACTGACATGGAATGTTATGGTAAGTACATAACTTCTTTATGTGAAGTTGTTAAATCTCACCATTTATTCTCACTGATGGGTAGTGTCCCTAGCACCCTCAATCTTGGGTGGCTCATGGAAGTATGTTTTTCAGTACCGTGGAACCAAAGGAAGACCTGTCCCTGGAAGCCTTATCTACTTTGTAATGTGTGATAAAGGTATGAGGCTTAGACCAAATGGCTTCAGCACAAATATTGTCAAGGGTCAATTTAGCTTGAAAGGCAGAAGACGTAGAAACGGCTCTGGTAGAATGAGCCTTAGGCTTTTGTGTCAATGGCATGCTTGCATTCGCATAAACAAAGGATATACAATCTGATAACCATTTAGATAAAGTTGTTTTAGCCACTGGATTACCTTTTCTGGCCTCCAAAAAGGATGCAAAAAGTTGATCTGATTTTCTAATATCCTTCGTTCTGTCAAGATAAAATCTGAGTTGCTTGTGCAGCATGTATTCTAATTTGTTAGAGTGGTTGGGAAAAAAGACTGGCAGCTCAATGACCTGACTGATATTGGATTCAGAACAGACTTTAGGCAAAAAGGAGGGGTTTGTTCTGAGAGATACTCTATCAGCATGGAAAATCATGTAAGGAGGCCTAACAGATAATGCTTGGAATTCTGACACTCTGCGGGCAGAAGTAATGGCTACCAGAAATATAGTCTTCCAGGACAAATATTTGAGGTCACAAGAAGATGCTGGTTCGAAAGGGGGGAGAATAATTTGAGACAGCATAAAATTCAAATTCCAGGGAGAATAAGGAATTTTGACAGGAGGTCTCATGTGAAAGGCACCTTTAAGTAAAGCCTTAGATACGTTATGGCTCATAACATTCAACCCATCAAATCCAAGGTGGAAATTGATATGGCGGCTAACTGGACTCAAACTGTGGCAGCTGCTGCTCCTTCTTTAAAAATCTTTGTCAAAAATTCTAAAATGGATGATAAAGGAGCTCGGAAAGGGTCGATTTTCTGTATACTGGCCCAAATTGAAAACCTGTTCCACTTACTGCGGTATAGTTTCCTGGTGGATGGCTTGTGAGAAGGCAAAAGGATTTGTCTTGTATCATCTGAGAGCGAACGAATCCTGGCAATTAGGGGAAGTGGATTAGTGAAGCAGTCAGTTTCAGGGACTGCAGTGAAGAGTGGAGGTCCCCTGACGGGTGTGTTAGAAGGTCTGGAACTGGGTCCAGGATCCATGGATCGTCCAGTTGATGATGGTGATGGGAAGGAAACCAAATCTGTTGAGGCCAGTAGGGAGCTATGAGGATAACTGTCCTTCCCAGTGACTTTGCTTTCTGTAAAACCTTGGGTATCAATGGAATAGGTGGAAATGCATATAGGAGACCCGGAGGCTAAGCCTGTACAAATGCGTCTCTCGGGGAATGTCCCGGAGGTGGTATTACGGCAAAGTAGTTTCTGCATTTGGTATTGATGTGACTGGCAAAGAGGTCACAGCAAGGCTGGCCTCATTTGTGGAAAATCAGATCTGCAACTCATTGGTTGAGAGACCACTTGTGAGGAAACAGTATTGCCCTGCTTAGCTTGTCCGCTATCACATTGGATTTCCCCAGGATGTGCGTTGCTATCAGAAAGTGGTGGGACGACACAGCCCATTGCCATACCCTGATTGCTTCTCAAAAAAGGGGGTAAGACTTGGTTCCACCTTGTTTGTTCAAGTACCAGACCACTGACATGTTGTCTGTCTGAATTGCAATTGTCCCTAGAGGAAGAGAGTCCTGAAAGTACTGCAATGCCAGAAGTACCACTCTCAACTCCAGAACATTGATATGCAGATGTGACTCTTGATCCATCCATGTGCCTTAGGCAGTCTTTCCCTGAAAATGCCCCCCCCACCCTATCAGGGAAGCGTCTGTGGTCACAGTGGCTACTGGGGGGGACAAAGGGTCTTCCAATTGTAACATGAAGAGACGTCAACCACCACTGAAGGTCTCTCTTGAAAGAATCTGTGATGAGAATCATGTCATGCATCGGTAGCTTTTGGTAGGATCACTGAACAAAGAGGAGCCATTGAAGGATTCGCATATGCATCCTTGCAAGTGGTATAGACAGGATTGCTGTTGCCATCAAACCTAGTACCTTCAAGACCTCTGCTGTTGTAGCTTTGTTATTTGATGCCAGTGAGATGTGTTGGCGAAGAAATTAGACTCTTTTGATTGGAAGATGTAGAGTGGTGGTTGAGGTATCTAACTCTGCTCCTATAAAAATGGTATGCTGCGATGGCAATAAGGCAGACTTTTTGAAGTTGATTGTAATGCCTAATTGATGGCAGAGTGTCAGAGTATATTGTGTTGCCTGAGTCAATTGATGCCTGGTGGTAGCAGTGAGAAGCCAATCGTCTAGATATGGAAACACCTGGAATCCTAGATGCCTCAGTTGAGCCATGACCATTGCCATACATTTGATGAACACCCTGGAGGCTGTAGTGAGACCAAAGGGCAAGGCTCAAAACTAGTAATGACTGGCTTCCAGCTGGAAACGCAGGTGACCCCTGGAGCATCTGTTCATCTTTATGTGATAGTACACGTCCTTGAGATCTATGGAGCACATCCAATCACCTTTTCCTAGGAAGGGAAGAATGGACTGAAGCATGACCATTCGGAACTTCTCTTTCTTTACAAATTGGTTGAGTCTGCTGAGGTTCAAGATAGGTCTCCAGTCCCCTGTTTTCTTTGGTACCAAAAAGAATCTTGAGTAAGTTCCGAATCCAACTCGGTCTGCTGGGACTGGTTGGATGACTCTTTTTTTCCAGCAATTTTTGGACCTCTACGATTGCTTGTTCCCTGAGACTGGGTGGAACATCTGGCATTCTGCTTACAGGAGTAGGAGGGGAAGAGAATGGTATGAAATATCCTCTGGAAATTATGCTTTGTACCCATGTATCTGATGTTATGTTTAGCCAGGCTTCTGGGTACAAAGACAAGTGACCCCCGACTGCCTTCAGAGCCAAACAGCCGGGCCCCCTTTCATGAGCACTGGCCTCTGTCACCCTGTTGCTGTGGACCCCCTCTGCTGCGCGGGCACCGTCTTCCGTTATAAACCCCTCCTCTGCCTCTAGAGAGGGTTTCTCCATGTGTGTCCTGAAACACTCCCTGTGCTTTTTGGAACCACATTTCCCCTCCCCTAGGGCCCTTGGGGTAGGGCCGAGTAGGGGTAGAAAAATGGACTCCAATGGCAGATAGGGTCTTGCCTTCCTGCTCACACCTGGTTAAAGTTTCCTTTAATTTAGGCCCAAACAGTGATGAGCCATCAAATGGGGTGTTGATAAAGGAAGACTTAAAGGGTTTCACAAAGGAACAGAGAAGCATCCAGGCTTGTCTCTGCAGAGCAATGCCTGAAATAGCGGCTCTACTCGAACCATCAGCTGCATAAGATATGAGATGCATGGACGAGTTTACAACCGACTTTAGGGTAGCGAGCTGTGTGTTGACTTTGTTGGCAACCCCAGCAGCTACCGTACCCTGGAGAGTATCTCCTAGCTCTTTCAGGAGATCTCTTTGCAGTCTTGTAAAATGGGTTAAATAGTTCAGCGATCCCATAGAAAAAGTCGCTGAACTAAACATGCATTTCCAGTATCTATCCATGATCCTAGAATCTTTGTTAGGAGGATGGATAAATGCGGATGTTTCAGACACTTCCTTCTTGGTGGCTGCAGCTACCACCATGGCATCAACAGGCACTCCTTTGGTCAAAAAGGCTTTGTCCACCGGGGCAGAGATGAACTTATTGCTTCGAGGGACAGGTTCCATGGCCTCCGGTGACTCCCACGCCTTCCGAGAGATCAGCTCCATGAGCTCATTGCAAGGCAGAGACACCCAAGAAGTGGAAGGTTGAGACACAAAAGCCTTCAAGAGCACTTACTCATCCTCAGTAGGGGTTTTGGACTGCCAATTGCCCCTCTGACTAAGGATCTCTAATATCTCCACAAAGGAGATATCCTCAGAGGGGGATCGAGGGGACCCTTCTGACTCATTCAAGTCTGTGTCAGATGTCAAAGACTCCTGTGGGGAGTCTAAGTGTCTCCTCTTGCACAGTCTCTTCCTGGGTACCTCCTCAGTGGGGAGATCTGGGGAGGTCTCAGAAGAGCAGGGAATGCCCTGTAAGGCCACTTGAGGCTCAGGGTCTCTACGCTTAGGGGGACTGTTAAACGTAGAAGCAGACACAGGAACTTGAGGGGAGAAGGAAGCCCAAACTGATGCCGATGATGTCTTAGGGGACAGGACTCACCTGATGGCATCGAAAGCACCATGGCTCCGATGAGAAGGGGTAGAAGGCTCAGGAGGGACCCTTCGATCCTCCCACAATGAAACCATGGGCTCCGAGCCCGAGGTAAGAGCCGAGCTCATTCAAGCTGAAGCCCCGAGAGGAAGAGTCGGCACTGACAAATCAGTCCAACTATCCTCCCCAGACCCGACAGGAGATTGTTGGCTTCTAGCATCCTCAGTCGGCGACAAGGGCGTCTGAGTAGATGGAACCGATAACACCAGTGTGGGTCTCGGTTCCATAGGTTTGACAGCTATTGGTTCGGGCTCCTTCGCCTCCAAGAGTGCAGTACGGCTCGGAGGAGGAGGAGTCAAGTCCGGTTCAATGGTCTTCGGCTCCGACGAAGTGGTCGGGGCCAACAACAATTTAGCAAGTCCTGGTGCCCGTAGAAGCTTCTGCACTAGCCGATCCATATCCATATCAGAGAGGCTGACCGAAGACTTCAAGGAATGCACCGAAGGTGCTGGCTGGAGCAGAGGAGATGAGGGAACCTCAGAGACCGGCTCCAAGACTGGAAGCTGGCACCAAACCAAAGGGACACTCAGTTCCGAGGACTGTGGAACCAATGACCCTGTACCCTCTGATCTCTTTGCCTTCTTGGTTTGTTTAGAATCAGAAGATTTTGAAGATTTAGAAGAAGTGCTGGCACCTTCCTGGCTACCCAACACCTCAGAGAAAGTATGCTGCAGCAAACCCCTATCTATGAGTTTTCTCCTTCTCTCTAAGAGAATCCTAGATGAAAAAGAGTGGCAAATACTGCAGGAGTCTTGGAAGTGGTTAGCCCCCAGACAGTACACACATTGGACATGTCCATCCGTGATGGACATTTTCTGCCCACAATCTGGACATTACTTAAACCCTGATTTGGGGTGAGACTTTTCCCTCTCATCCGACATATTATAAAGAGACATACCACAAAATTAACCTGTAAAGGTTAAATACAGAGCTAACTAAGCCCACACTAAACAAGTAAAAATTGTAAAACTAAATAGGGCTAAGAAAGAGCCCAACACTAAGAAAAACTAAGCCAACACAGGGCACTATCTCTACAATCTAACCTACTTTAAACTATAATTATTTTTAGCAAGAAACACACACACACACTCACACACACACACACACACACACACACACACACACACACACACACACACACACACTAAATAAGAATAACCTCTCAAAAAGAGTAGAAAAAAGTTTTTTTAAAACTTGCGATTTATCAAAATGGTCCGAGCTAACTGGATCATCGAGATCTCTCTTGCTGCGGCAAACTAGATCTGGTGTAATTCCAGCAGTGCGTTGTGGGATAAGGGGCTTGGATTCAAGCTACTGGCAAACCTTGAGCTTTGCTATTGGCCGTGTTGGAGCCAAAGATTGGCACCAAACCCATCAGTGAGAATAAACGGCGAGATTTAACAACTTCACATGATATGTTTACTGAGTTTTTTAAATGACTGACACTGAATTTCATGTCTGTGTCTGTGTGTATTTTCTACTGCTGAAGGAAGGAGATCATCAAGTGGACAATGACCATCATAAAATTAATACATTTAAAGCAAAATATAGGTCCAAAGAGTGTCAGTTAGTGAATCATCATAGCACTATGTAATTAGCAAAAGAAACATGCAAATGCACAGGCAAGTAGGCAGGAAAAAATGACTTTGTCATGTAAAAAACAAAAGGCAAAGTGGCCTCCATCAATAGTCACACAGCTAATTTTCAACCTGCTATCCTAAATATTATGGAGCTAGAGCCTGAATAAACCCATATAAACTTTAAAAGTAATAAGGAAAGGTGTTTAGAAGCCATTTAAATATTGGGATGTCCTTAAAAAGTCATTTGTACAAATCTCATGCATCATCATAGGTTCATGCTAGGAGTGACCACTAGGGTCTTTACAAGCCTAGCCATGCAGCCCAAACCAGTTTTGTCCCAGAGTTCCCTGGACACCTATATGATGGGGAATGTTATTAAGGAGGTTACTAATGGTTATTTGGGGGATATGGTAGTTGGAAAAAAAAGGTTATATCACCTAGATGGGACTTGAACCCAGAATCGCTGGCTTGGGAGTCTTAATTGCTTATCCATTAAGTTACTGGGATCTTCATATTTAAAATTCTAGCATGACTGGGTCTTTCTTGCAGTTTTTGCTGAATGCTTGGTTTGTATCACCTTTCCACCTTTTGATTGGCTCTCTCCAAATATAGGGAAATGGCATGTTTATGCCTGCTATCTCTTTAAGAGAGTTTTGAGACCTCTATACCTGTTAGGTTATTTTTTTATTTGAGACTGTTTCTGTTACTTGCTCTTTTGGGAGATGGGTAATTGCAGCGTTATGAATGTTTATTTCCTGTTAGCTTGTACATGTCAAATAACTTTAAAGTACTAATAGTTTCTCTTCAGTATTTGCTTGTTTTGCCTGTTTTAATTTTAGCAGAATTCCACACTTATTTACTTGTTTGTGCTGGACTGTAACATGCTATGCACCTGCGCAAGTGAGCTACTGTAAACATACACTTTTCTGATCCATCCAATACCAGGGAATTGATGTTTCTTGCTTTGTAGGCTTACACTGAGATGTGTGTCTGCTAATGATCATTTTTTTTCATTTGGACTGTTTTAACAGTTTACTCTTACAAGGCAAGGAGAATCTGCAGTGCTCTAAAGGGTAGCGAGCTGTGCGTTGACTTTGTCGGCAACCCCAGCAGCTACCGTACCCTGGAGAGTATCTCCTAGCTCTTTCAGGAGATCTCTTTGCAGTCTTGTAAAATGGGTTAAATAGTTCAGTGATCGCATAGAAAAAGTCGCTGAACTAAACATGCATTTCTAGTATCTATCCATGATCCTAGAATCTTTGTTAGGAGGATGGATAAATGTGGATGTTTCAGACACTTCCTTCTTGGTGGCTGCAGCTACCACCATGGCATCAACAGGCACTCCTTTGGTCAAAAAGGCTTTGCCCACCGGGGCAGAGATGAATTATTCGGCTTCCGAGGGACAGGTTCCATGGCCTCCGGTGACTCCCACGCCTTATGAGAGATCAGCTTCATGAGCTCATTGCAAGGCAGAGACACCCAAGAAGTGAAAGGTTGAGACACAAAAGCCTTCAAGAGCACTTACTCATCCTCAGTAGGGGTTTTGGACTGCCAATTGCCCCTCTGACTAAGGATCTCTAATATCTCCACAAAGGAGATATCCTCAGAGGGGGATCGAGGGGACCCTTCTGACTCATTCAAGTCTGTGTCAGATGTCAAAGACTCCTGTGGGGAGTCTAAGTGTCTCCTCTTGCACAGTCTCTTCCTGGGTACCTCCTCAGTGGGGAGGTCTGGGGAGTTCTCAGAAGAGCAGGGGATGCCCTGTAGGGCCACTTGAGGCTCAGGGTCTCTACGCTTAGGGGGACCGTTAGACATAGAAGCAGACACAGGAACTTGAGGGGAGAAGGAAGCCCAAACTGATGCCGATGATGTTTTAGGAGTCAGGACTCACCTCATGGCATCGAAAGCACCATGGCTCCGATGAGAAGGGGTAGAAGGATCAGGAGGGACCCTTCGATCCTCCCACAATGAAACCATGGGCTCCGAGCCCGAGGTAAGAGCCGAGCTCATTCAAGCTGAAGCCCCGAGAGGAAGAGTCGGCACTGACAAATTGGTCCAACTATCCTCCCCAGACCCGACAGGAGATTGTCAGCTCCTAGCATCCTCGGTCGGCGACAAGGGCATCTGAGTAGATGGAACCGATAACACCAGTGTGGGTCTCGGTTCCATAGGTTCGACAGCTATTGGTTCGGGCTCCTTCGCCTCCAAGAGTGCAGTACGGCTCGGAGGAGGAGGAGTCAAGTCCAGTTCAATGGTCTTCGGCTCCGACGAAGTGGTCGGGGCCAACAACAATTTAGCAAGTCCTGGTGCCAGTAGAAGCTTCTGCACTAGCCGATCCATATCCATATCAGAGAGGCTGACCGAAGACTTCAAGGAATGCACCGAAGGTGCTGGCTGGACCAGAGGAGATGAGGGAACCTCAGAGACCGGCTCCAAGACTGGAAGCTGGCACCAAACCAAAGGGACACTCAGTTCCGAGGACTGTGGAACCAATGACCCTGTACCCTCTGATCTCTTTGCCTTCTTGGTTTGTTTAGAATCAGAAGATTTTGAAGATTTAGAAGAAGTGCTGGCACCTTCCTGGCTACCCAACACCTCAGAGAAAGTATGCTGCAGCAAACCCCTATCTATGAGTTTTCTCCTTCTCTCTAAGAGAATCCTAGATGAAAAAGAGTGGCAAATACTGCAGGAGTCTTGGAAGTGGTTAGCCCCCAGACAGTACACACATTGGACATGTCCATCCGTGATGGACATTTTCTGCCCACAATCTGGACATTACTTAAACCTCGATTTGGGGTGAGACTTTTCTCTCTCATCCGACATATTATAAAGAGACATACCACAAAATTAACCTGTAAAGGTTAAATACAGGGCTAACTAAGCCCACACTAAACAAGTAAAAATTGTAAAACTAAATAGGTCTAAGAAAGGGCCCAACACTAAGAAAAACTAAGCCAACACAGGGCACTATCTCTACAATCTAACCTACTTTAAACTATAATTATTTTTAGCGAGAAAAACACACACACACACACACACACTAAATAAGAATAACCTCTCAAAAAGAGTAGAAAAAAGTTTTTTTAAAACTTGCGATTTATCAAAATGGTCCGAGCTAACTGGATCATCGAGATCTCTCTTGCTGCAGCAAACTAGATCTGGTGTAATTCCAGCAGTGCGTTGTGGGATAAGGGGCTTGGATTCAAGCTACTGGCAAACCTTGAGCTTTGCTATTGGCCGTGTTGGAGCCAAAGATTGGCACCAAACCCATCAGTGAGAATAAACGGCGAGATTTAACAACTTCACATGATATGTTTACTGAGTTTTTTAAATGACTGACACTGAATTTCATGTCTGTGTCTGTGTGTATTTTCTACTGCTGAAGGAAGGAGATCATCAATTGGACAATGACCATCATAAAATTAATACATTTAAAGCAAAATATAGGTCCAAAGAGTGTCAGTTAGTGAATCATCATAGCACTATGTAATTAGCAAAAGAAACATGCAAATGCACAGGCAAGTAGGCAGGAAAAAATGACTTTGTCATGTAAAAAACAAAAGGCAAAGTGGCCTCCATCAATAGTCACACAGCTAATTTTCAACCTGCTATCCTAAATATTATGGAGCTAGAGCCTGAATAAACCCATATAAACTTTAAAAGTAATAAGGAAAGGTGTTTAGAAGCCATTTAAATATTGGGATGTCCTTAAAAAGTCATTTGTACAAATCTCATGCATCATCATAGGTTCATGCTAGGAGTGACCACTAGGGTCTTTACAAGCCTAGCCATGCAGCCCAAACCAGTTTTGTCCCAGAGTTCCCTGGACACCTATATGATGGGGAATGTTATTAAGGAGGTTACTAATGGTTATTTGGGGGATATGGTAGTTGGAAAAAAAAGGTTATATCACCTAGATGGGACTTGAACCCAGAATCGCTGGCTTGGGAGTCTTAATTGCTTATCCATTAAGTTACTGGGATCTTCATATTTAAAATTCTAGCATGACTGGGTCTTTCTTGCAGTTTTTGCTGAATGCTTGGTTTGTATCACCTTTCCACCTTTTGATTGGCTCTCTCCAAATATAGGGAAATGGCATGTTTATGCCTGCTATCTCTTTAAGAGAGTTTTGAGACCTCTATACCTGTTAGGTTATTTTTTTATTTGAGACTGTTTCTGTTACTTGCTCTTTTGGGAGATGGGTAATTGCAGCGTTATGAATGTTTATTTCCTGTTAGCTTGTACATGTCAAATAACTTTAAAGTACTAATAGTTTCTCTTCAGTATTTGCTTGTTTTGCCTGTTTTAATTTTAGCAGAATTCCACACTTATTTACTTGTTTGTGCTGGACTGTAACATGCTATGCACCTGCGCTAGTGAGCTACTGTAAACATACACTTTTCTGATCCATCCAATACCAGGGAATTGATGTTTCTTGCTTTGTAGGCTTACACTGAGATGTGTGTCTGCTAATGATCATTTTTTTTCATTTGGACTGTTTTAACAGTTTACTCTTACAAGGCAAGGAGAATCTGCAGTGCTCTAAATGTTTATTTGCTCTTAGCTTGCTGTTATCTTGTTAGGTCCTCCGAGTCTTTTTGCTGTTAGCTTCTTTTTGCCTACTTTATTTATGACTGTGTTGTTTGGCTAAGTTCTTGGTTGTGGCACCCTGCAACACTCTGTATGTTGCATATTTTTTATTAAACAGTGGTGTGTTTCAAGACAAATGAATTTTCATTTCTGTTTTGTGTGTTGGCAGAAGTTAGGCAACTAAAAGGTTAGGTGCTTGTATTACTTTTAAAACACTGATCCTACTAGCAAAATAGTGCATGGTGTGAAGGTGAAGAATAGTTTCAGGGAATGAATTTTAGTCTTTCTTATACTATCTTTGCCAAATCATTTAGCCCACACTTGGATTCCATCTCTCAGAAAAGAGGAAGCTATTTGCCAGTATTATAAGTGTAACGTGTACAGTTTCTTTACTAAGTGTTTTGTAAACATGGATGGCATTCTGTGTCAGAAATGTATGACGTTGTCTGACTTAGAATCTGGAATGGACATTTTTAGTAAAGAACTAAGTGCTGGAGTCAAATATTAATGAAAATCGAGAGATAGAGGGCATTTCTAAACAAAGTATTGGAACAAGTTCAGGCTAAACTTTGTTTCATTTGCAACAGCAAGAGTCAGACTTATGATATTTATGCACAAACAGGTGACTCATTATCAGGACACACTGCGACAAATATCCAGCCTGATTTTACCTTGACTTGCAATGTCAATCAAGCAGCTCAACAGAATTTAGCAGAGCATTTTGGGGATGTAGTATATGTCTGAAGGAACACTAAGCACTGCAGGAAAGATAGTGGAAGCAGCCATGAGAGTGCTTATAGTTCAACCAGAAAAAAAGAAAATTAAAGCAGAGGGCATTTGAGGTTAATTTTAATGTATATTTTGTAGATAATGATTTAGAATTGGATTAATCTTATTCGTTGTATGCTGATGGTCTCTATGTCTGTGGTGATTCTATGTGAAAATAAATAAATAATAAACTAAAAAGTCACTTACAACTTTTGACAGGGAAAAATCACTGTTTTCAGATTAAGCAGATATAGACTTTCAGATATTTATAGATATTTGAAGTCCCTTAATATTCTACCAGGGGAAAGATCATTCAATTCTTTTTTATTCATGCTGGTTTGAACAATTTAATATCTTCACCCTGTTCCACATGTACAACTGTGTTTTTTTTATATTTTCCTTATCTGTCAGGCATTTAATGTGTTTCTTTTACAGTTATCAGTTTTCAAAGGCTTTACTGTTTAATAAATGGTTGAGCAATTTTTGCTTTAAACATGAAACAGAAGTGATAAAATCTATGACTGACTTTACCTTTAAAAAAGAAAATTTTGATAGTTACAGATTCCATCTTAGTTATTAAGGAGAAAAGCTTTGAGCAATAAAATCCTCAAGATGTTCCAGAATTGTTTTAGTCTTCTATCAGCAGATACTAACAGAAGAAGGCTTAACCATGTAAGTTGTGAGTTTAGAATATATTATGCTAATAAACTAAATAATTCAACAAACTAATAAAAAATAAAACATGGAAAAAGCACCATGCTAGGAAACAAAAACTGTATGTTAGCTTTGCTTACTAAAAATATGTAAACTTCTTCAGACAATTCACAAACAAAAAATCAACCCTTAAATACTTTTAAA